>NC_087085.1:6883276-7188276 GCF_036172545.1 Culicoides brevitarsis
AATAAAAAATTAAATTAGGTTAAAAAAAGTGCAAAAGAAAAATAAATTTACAGTTTTATGACTTTAATGTCTTGTCAGTTTATCAATCAAGATAAATGAAATTCAAAAAATATATCAAAATTAAATAAATCAAAGTCAAGTATTAAATTTGATAAAGTAAGCACACTATTTATTTTTGTTTAATTTTTAATTTGTCGCAAATCATCATTATGAATGCTTTTTTATAAGTGAAGAATTTAGAATATAAGTGTTTACCGAAATGATTTTTTGTTTTTAGTATTAAATAATTTTTTTTTTATCTATTTTTAACTTATTAAGTATAAATCGGGCATTTTAATGAATATTTTAAAAATCAATTGAATATTTTTGAATATTGTATTGACAACGTATATACATAGATAATTTTGTTTATAAAGATAAGAGTCAACAAAAAAGTCAAAAAATGAAGACTCATGATAATATGTATAGTATGAATTATTTGTTTAACAGACCATATAAAAAGGCTAACGTTGATACGAAAACTCTTCAGTTCTAAATTCGAAGTCGTCAACAAAACATCCCAAAAATGGATCAATGGAAAGGAAAAGTTGCCGTTGTAACAGGCGCAAGTGCAGGGATCGGCGCTGATATTGTGCGAGATTTGATGAAAGCCGGTGTTCACGTAGTTGGTTTGGCCCGCAGAAAAGAACGGATGGAAAAATTATCTTTAGAATTAGCAAATGCTCCCGGAAAACTTTACCCCATAGAATGTGACATTTCCAACATGGACTCAATTTCAAAGGCATTCAAGGAAATTGAGACGAAACTGAAGGTCGTACATATTCTCATCAACAATGCTGGAAGAACAAAATTCGGAAACTTTTTCGATGAAAAGATGCCATTTGATGAGATAAAAGCGACATTTGATGTTAATTTAACTGGATTGGCTGCCTGTACGAAAGCAGCTCATAAATTAATGAAAAAGCACAAAGACAATTGCTACATTATTAATATAAACAGTGTCGCGGGTCATGTTACTATTCAACCTGTATTTTTGTCTTCGAACGTATATTTTACAACGAAACATGGCTTAACTACTTTCAGCAATACGATTCGTCTTGAATTGAATTCTGAGGGAAATCGTCGTATCAAAGTGACGGTTCGTATTAAAAATACTAAATTAAAATTTTATTTCAACTTTATTTTTTTTTTTATTTTCAGAATGTTAGTCCAGGACGTATATTGACGGAATTTGGCGAAGCAGGAGGATATCCGACAGAATTGATGGAAGCTTCAAAGAATGAACCAGCTTTAACGGGAAAAGATGTTTCGAGCACGATCATGTATTTATTGAGTACTCCTGCACATATGAACGTAAGTTTCTTTATCAATCGAAACGAATCTTATCTTTAATTTACTCTTAACTTTGAATTTTTAGATTACTGAATTGACTGTTCAACCTACGGGAGAAGCATTTTAATATATAAAACAATGGAAAATTTCAAAATAAAGTAGTTTGAAATAGAAACAACCTGTTTAACTAAACAAAACCCATATGGGGAGACCAACAATGATTCATAATTCTCATCACTTTACTCAATTTTAAGTTTTAAAATCATTTATATGGAGCTCTCGAATGAGATAAATTTTTTTTTACACACACACGCACATTTTCGCTCATTCAAAATTTTATTCATTCACTCATCTTCTATTTTTATACATGTTTAGTCGAAAAAAAATTAGTTTGTTACCTTCTGTTTAAGTGTTCAAACGTTTTTCAAATAATTTTTACAAAAAAATGGATTATTGGAAGGGAAAAGTTGCTGTTGTCACAGGAGCAAGTGCAGGAATTGGAGCTGAAATCATTCGTGACTTCGCAAAAGCAGGCATCAATGTTGTCGGATTAGCTCGTAGAAATGAACGTGTTGAAGAAATTGCGAAAGAAATGGCAAACGCTCCCGGAAAAATTCATGCCATCAAGTGTGATATTTCGAATTTGGATTGCATTGCCAAAGCGTTTGCCGAAATTGAAGCAAAATTCAAAATTGTTCATATTCTTGTTAATAACGCTGGAATGATGCGTTATGGAAACTTTTTCGATGAAAACTTACCGTTTGAGAAAATTCAACAAACTATCGATCTGAATATATCGGGACTTGCTAAATGCACAAGAGAAGCTTACAAATTGATGCAAAAGCATGGAGATAATTGTTACATTGTGAATATCAACAGTATCGTGGGGCACATGACTCCAAATGCTGCATTATCGTGTTTGAATATTTACGGACCAACGAAACACGCTGTAACAACATTAACGACTCAAATTCGACAAGAATTGAATTTCGCCGGAAATCGTCGTATTAAAATTACGGTAAATATTTTATTGATTATATCAAAATTTGAATTTAGGCCGCTCCAAATTTATTTTGAACTTTTTGTCCCATTCCCCATTTCAAAAGCTGAAAATCCAATGGGGCAAAAAAAAAAAAGTTAAAAATTTCATCAAAAATGACCGTTTTTTGGCCTATTTTCATGATTTTTCAAGAAAATTTCAAAAAATTTTATGAAAAATTTTAAGTTTTAGTTTTGAAAATGATATTTTTACAAGAATTTCTTCTCTAAAAAAAATATTTTATCAAAAATCAGTTTTTGATTTTTTTTATTTTTTTTTTATGAAAAATTATTTTTCAATTTTAATTCAACCTTGAAATCAATTTTAAATGTGAAATTCTCAATGAATATACATTAAAAACAACGAAAATATTGATAAATAACCAAAAATTATATAATTTTTTTCATTTTGTATAAAAAAAGTATTTCAAATTTTTTTTTGTTGCCCTCCCCATTTTGAAAAATAGTTTTTGGGATAAAAAGTTCGAAAAAAATTTGGAGCGGCCTTAATGATTAAAACTTAATATTTTGTTTAGAGCGTAAGTCCCGGCGGAGTAATGACCGAATTTGGAGAAGCTGCGGGAATCCCTCAAGAATTTTTACAGTATTACCAAAATGAGCCTATGTTATCGGGAAAAGATGTTTCAAGTACTGTCATGTATTTGTTAAGTACTCCTGCTCATTTGAACGTGAGTTAATGATTAATTGATAAAAAATATTTTTTCTTAATTAAAATAATTTTTTTTTTAGATTACTGAGTTGACTTGTCAAGCTACAGGAGAGAAGATGTGAAAAAATTGATTTGATTTTTTTTTAAATTCAATAAAAAAACAATAAAAGATGTACTTTAAATGACCTTTATGATTAAAATTTGGTCTGACAAAATAATTATCTTCATAATTAAATCCAAATTTGCTGCCCCATGCTATATTTCGTCACCCGAGTATAATAATAGCATCATTGTTCCATGACAAATTATCAAAAACGCGACCTTGAAAAAAATATAAGAGTTTAGAACGCCGTGCATACAGTATTTATTATTGCTATAATGCATGAGTTATACAGAACTGAGGTATACGAAGTGCGATTTTTTTGTTAAGTCATCGTTACGGAGCTTCTTTACGATTTTATATTTAATACTCGACATTTGCTGATTTTAAATGTAGTCTTAATAATTCTCTTTTGGACAACGCACGTTAATTTCATTTCAAAAAAACCCAAAAATGGATCAATGGAAAGGAAAAATCGCCGTTGTTACAGGCGCAAGTGCAGGGATCGGAGCTGATATCGTCAAAGATTTAGCAAAAGCAGGCATTCATGTTGTCGGATTGGCTCGCAGAAAGACAAAAATTGAAGAAATAGCTAAAGAAATGTCCCATGCTCCCGGCAAAATTTACGCAATGGAGTGTGATGTATCGAACATTGATTCCGTTGCAAAAGCCTTCAATGAGATCGAAAAGAAATTCAAGTATGTTCACATTTTGGTAAACAATGCGGGAAGAACGAAGTACGGAAAATTTTTCGATGAGAAATTGCCTGTTGATGAAATAAAGTCAACAATCGATATTAATTTGACGGGTTTGGCAGCTTGTACTCGTGCAGCTCACAAATTAATGAAAAAACACGAAGATCCTTGTTACATCATCAATATCAATAGTGTTGTTGGGCATATGACGCCGTTGCCGGGATTCGATATGTCAAACGTTTATTCAGCAACGAAGCACGCCGTGACAAACCTTACGAGCACAATTCGAATGGAATTAAATGGCGCTGGAAATAGACGTATTAAAGTCACTGTAAGTTTTTTTTCTCAAAAATATGATAATTTTACTTTTATTGATAACGAATTTTTAAATTTTTTAGAGTGTAAGTCCCGGAATTGTCAAAACAGAGTTTATCGAAGCAGCACAAATACCTTCTGAAAATTGGGAAGCGTTTAAAAATGAACCTGCGTTATCCGGAAAGGATGTTTCAAGCACGATTTTATATTTATTGAGCACTCCTGCACATTTGAATGTAAATATTTATATTTTTATTTAGGCCGTTCCAAATTTTTTTGATGTTTTTGTCCCAAAACATTTTTTTCAAAATGGGGGGGGGCAAAATAAAAAAAAAGTTTTGAAATACTATTTCATACAAAATGACAAAATTTTAACAAATTTTTCATATTTTTTGAATGAAATTTTAGTATTTTTGTAATATTTACATTGAGATTTGATGATTTAAAATTGATCTGAAAGTATTTTTTAAAAGTTAAAAATGTTAACAAAAAAATTTCATAAAAATAACCTTAAAAAATTTTTGAAAAATAATTTTTAGGAAATATTTTTAGAGAAGAAAATTCATGTAAAATTTCGATTTTCAACACAAAAAAATTTAAAAAATGACAGTATTTTAAAAAATTTTTGAAAATTCCTTGAAAAAGTAAGGAAAATGACCAAAAAATGCTCAATTTTGATGAAATTTTTAACTTTTTTTTTTATTTTGCCCCATTGGATTTTCATCTTTTGAAATGAGGCAGGGGACAAAAACCTAGAAAAAAATTTGGAGCGGCCTTAAAAAATATTAAAAATTAATTTTTTTCTTGTAGGTTACTGAATTAACTGTTCAACCAACAGGCGAAAAATTCTAAAAAAATGATTTCACAAGAAATTTCGTTAATTTGAAGCAAATTGTGTGTTTTGTGACAATAAAACATTTTTTTTCCTTAATTTGAGAAATTACTTAATCTCCATGTCAAAACCAATTAAATAATAACAAGATACGAGAAAAAATTCAATCAAAAGTATTTCGTTGGTCATGTAACAAAGCGGTTTCTTTTGTCCCTTTTCATCTCTTGTCTAATTGATTTCAGATAAAAATGTTAGATAACATTTCATGCACTTCAATGCGTTAAAACGATCGGATTTGTTTTGATTGGAATCCTGTGTCAAAGATTCCGAAAAGAAAATTTTATTAATTAGTTGCGGTAGGTTCAAAAAATTGATTGATTTTTTCACCGATGATTTAACAATTATTTATGGGAGGTAACGCGTCTTGATTTCTCATTCTCTTTTTTTTCTCCTACATTTAAAAGGATTAAGTAACGCTCGTTGAAAAGAAATTTCTTCCAAACAAAAATTAAAGCAAAAATTTCATAACAGAATTTGCTTTATTTAATATTACAAGTCTGATAATTACATTTTCAACAACGGATTCTCTTGTTGTATCTATTAATTATAATGAAATACGAAACAAAGGGAAACCATTTCTTTTGTAACTAACTATGTTTTCAAGAATTTCATTATCCATGCTTTCCGATTTTAAACGTTTCCTTTCTTTGTTCTTTTTTTTTTGTAATTCACAAAATATTTTCTTCTGGATAACAATTTCATTTCATTTTATTTATATATTTATCGTGCGCTTGATGGATGGTTTATGTACTAACCAACGAACCAATGCTCAAAATTATTATTGTTTTGTAACATTTTTTTGACAAGAAGGTAGTGATAAAATTCACTCAAACTCACTTTTTCTAAAAATAAAAGGTAAATAAGCATCAAGTGAGTGAAGAGAAACTTTTCTCCAATTTTTTATGCTCTTCATATCTATTTCTTAAACGGAATTAATAAAAAAAGAGGAAAAAAAGTAAACAGAATAATATAAAAGTTTAACTCAACTCAAGTGAAATGCTGAAATAAAATGTTTGAATTGAATTTTGCAAGCTGAAAATGAAGAAACTAAACTTTTCTTGTTGGTCACATACATATAAGTAAGTCATGAACCATGCCATATGGAAAAAGAAGACCAACGACGTAAGAAAAGTAAAAACAGTCAATATCAGACATTTTCCTCGTGCTGCGTGCATGAATAAATTGAGAGGAAGTAAAAGTTTTAATGATTTCATTTATATATCAAGACAAGGCAAGCGAAGAAGAAGCAAAGAAGTAGTCGAGAAAACTTTATTTTATAGCTACGTGTCTTCGCCATTCTTTTTCCTTTTACATTCAATTCAACTCAATTGCAGGATTGACTAAAAATATCCAGTTACATGTCCTTAATGCCTCGAGCTACACAAAAGTTTCGTGGATGATTAAAAGACAAAAGTGTAATTATTATTTTTTTTTATTTATTTAGCGAGTTAGAACGAGAGATTAGATCTTTTGTTGCTGTCTCATCAACGTCATTTGTTTCTTCAAAGACGTGCGTTAAAAAGTTAAATTTACGATGCGTTTTTTTATTTTTTCTGGTAAAATTACATAATTGACTGAAAATTCCTTTTATTTAACTTCTTTGGGGCAAAATAAAAAAAAAAGTTAAAAATTTACGCAAAAATGACCGTTTTTTGGTGTAATTTCATAATCATATTTTATCATAAATTTTCTTCTCTAAAAATATTTTTCATAAAATTATTAATTTTTTTTTTCAAAATTTTTTGACAGTTATTTTTTATAATTTTTTTTCTTTAATTTTTTATATGAAATATTCTAAAATCTATTTTAAATAAGCCAATTTCAACGTAAATAGTAAAAAAAACATCAAAAATATTATTTAATGGCTTAAAATTAATAAAATCTTATCATTTAGTATGAAAATAGTATTTCAAAACTTTTTTTTTTTTATATTTTAATTTCATTTTAAAAAATTTTGGAAAAAATTTAAAATTTTCATTTGGAGCGGCCTTATTTAGCGAGTTAGAACGAGAGATTAGATCTTTTGTTGCTGTCTCATCAACGTCATTTGTTTCTTCAAAGACGTGCGTTAATTGAAAGTTAATTCATTTACGATTCGTGTTTTATTTATTTTTTCTGGTTTGAATTACATAATTGACTGAGATTCTTTTATTTAACTTCTTTACATAAAAATCAGCATGCATAAAAGATCAAAAACTCGAGTATTTTCATAGGAAATGAGTTTTCGTCTCTCATTTTCGTTTCTTATTTTCTTACCGCGAGGGTTAATATCTCCTCTTATTATTTATTTTTTATTGTTAATTCATGAATATTTTCTTTTAATTTTCATAATTGGAACTTTTCGTTCTTCCGTTTTCAACTTTTTCGTGCTATTTCGCCATCAAACAGCTTAGGTAGCGGAAAAAACTAAAAAAAAAGGATTAAAGTTCATATCAACATAATTTATTTATTCAAATTAATTGCACCAAAGTCGAGGAGTGTCTCTTATTTATTCATTTATTTCATTCAATTTTTCATAAATACGATGCGTTGCGTGTGTTTCACAATTTTGCAAACATAATCATCGTCGCCCGGAACGATAATTTGCATGCAAGCTTATAAATTTGATGTGTCGCACTCATTCATTTGCGCACGTCGTCGTGTTCGCTATCTCTAAGTACATAATGAAATTAAAATATTATTATAACGACACACCTTTCTTGCACGTCGTCGTCGTCGTCACTCAACTCTTCCTAAACTTTGAACGCCATAATTATAATAATATAATAAAGAAAGGATTTGCAGATAAAATTATCCTGTTGTCGCTGATTATTTTGGTAAGCTGGCAAGAGAATTGAGCGGAAAGTATCTGAAAATGGTATATTACGAAAAGAAGGAGAAATCGATTTATCTAAAAATAAATTGCTTTTTATTAAAAAGGAATGAAATATACTTTTGGAGAGAGATTTTTTCATGTGAATTGGGTAATCCTACGGATCTTATGTAAAATACATTAAAGACATGTGGCTTTAAGTAAACCAAAAGGGATTTGAGTTGTCTTATTGAGCGTAATTAATGTTTCTTTCAGGGGAATTATCGAAGCTGATGGCTTCTTTCGTCTCAATTACCTTTAGTCGAGAGTTTTCCAATAAAATTTCTCAATTTTCCTGATACTTAACCAAGCACAGTGACCAAAATTCCCTCAATGTTGGGTTACAGCAAGAAATTATTTCATTAAATTTTCTCAAATTTAGTCGCATAGAGAACGAGAATGAACAAAGCGTAAAATTCCATCATTCTGGACTATACTTGCTGCTTGTCAACGGCAAAGCAAAGGTATGAAGACAAAAACAATGTTTCTCTTGTGGCTCATGCCTGAAATTTTTCATTTAAATTATGTTATGGGAAATTACATGCAGCAGTTTGTCCCAGATTCTGTTGCTATGACACCGATTTTTTTTTTCGGATTTCCCAAGAAGAGTCTTTTTCATGACATTTGTTATCCATTTAAACGATGATTATTTATTGTTACTTGCCATGCACCCTTTGAGTCATAAATCTATTCAAGACATCAACATTCCCTACAGGCAAAAATATGATGGAAATGTTTTCAATTCAATTTCTGTTCTTGTCTGTTTTTTTACCGCATTTCGAAGAAAAAATGCGGTATTAAACTCGACTTGTCGTCTGTGTGTGTGTTCCGGTGTGCCCCAAAATTTTTTTCTGTAATTATGTTAGTTATGTGAGGACCCTGAAGGTCAGTAGGCAGTTCCTTGGGTTGTGAGGTGTGCGGAATTGTGAAAGGGTCATGAGGAGTACGAAAATGTGAAAAGAGGAGTTTGAAAATGTGAAATAAGGAGTTTAAAAATGTGAAATGAGGAGTTCGAAAATGTGAAATGAGGAGTTCGAAAATGTGAAATGAGGGGTTCGAAAATGTGAAATGAGGGGTTCGAAAATGTGAAATGAGGAGTTCGAAAATGTGAAATGAGGAGTTCGAAAATGTGAAATGAGGGGTTCGAAAATGTGAAATGAGGAGTTCGAAAATGTGAAATGAGGAGTTCGAAAATGTGAAATGAGGAGTTCAAAAATGTGAAATGAGGAGTTCGAAAATGTGAAATGAGGAGAATTAAATTGTGAAGTGAAGGGTATGAAAACGTAAAATAAGGAGTAAAAAGAATCTGGAATAAGGAGTACGAAAAGCAAAGATACATATGCAACCTCGAAATGCGGTTTAGTATGTCGTTCTTTAGACGACTACTTTCTCTATTTTTTCTCTTTTGATGGAAAATTTCTCCTTCTTACACGAGAAACGGTTGCACGCACGAAACGAGTTCTGTCAGAATTCACGCTCACAAATGTTTGAAGATTTCGCATTGTTTTGAATAGCCTTCGGCAAATTACTTGTTATTTTACTTTCAAAATATGGCGCGTAATATAAATTCGAATCCAACCAATCTCCAACTTTTCTCTGGAAATATAAAAAAAAGATCGGGTTCTGTAGGTAAATAAATTAAAAATTAATTATTATTTTCTCCCTATACTGACAAAACACACAAAAACAAGACAACAACACATGTTCGTTAGTGTTAACTACAAAATTATCATTTGAGGAACATCACACAATTAATATTGTCACTCTTTCACTATAACACTCTACTCAATTCAGTGTTTTCAAAATAGTTTGTATGACGACGATAGAATACGAGTAAAAAGTTAGATGATGAGGATAGGATTACATGCACTCAAACACGTGTTTTGTGTATCATTAAACTATTTTTTTTTTGTGGAAATATCGGACATCTTCGTGTCAGTTGAAATTATTACGGCACATAAAAAAGTGCTTTTAAACCACATATTTTATCTTCTTGTCTTCACTTCATTCCGTTTTTTTTCTGAAATATCGCCTTACATGGTGTTTTACTTCAATTTCGACAATTTACCTCAAAGTGAAATAGGATACAAGACACTTGTGTTCATTTTTCACTTTTCAAATCCAATTCTAACTAAAGATAGTGTCAACATCGAATCGTACGTGATTAATTGAAATCTATGGAAAGAGGATAAATTTCAATAAATCACAATGTTTTAGGGAAATTTCGCATTGAAACTCTTCCGTTAATAATTGCATTTACTCGATTTTCCTGCAATTATTTAAAATTAGTAATGAATTTATTATTTTCAAACGTCGAAAACTGAAAATTGACAAATATTTGTGAATATACCAACAAAAATAAATAGAATTTAGGCGCGTTGCATGCGTAAAATCAGAAAAAACAAATATTTTCTGATATTAATAATAAAAATGTCGAAAAATATTTTATTTATTTTTACTTAACACACACTTGAGTCACATGTTTGCACCCATCAAGAGAAAATATCTGTCAGGGGAGTCGAATTTAAAAAATCATTAATATATTTTTTTTTATTCACACACAAAAATCTAATTTTTCTCGCTCGTTCGATTCAATAGAATCATTTTTGAGGGTGCACTCTAAACATATTTATGGTTTTTCCAATTTTAGTATAATATTTCCTCTAAACCTATAATATCATAGATAAATAAACACATAACAAACACACACGAGAAAGGGGATTTATATATTTTGAATAGTATCAGCTGCAGATTTTCATGCGACTACAAAAAACAAGTGAACTCTCTGGGGCAATTTATTCCAATATACGCAGGAAAAAAAAATTCAACAAAATTTATGAATATCACAAAATTGATATTTGTTCTTCAAATATTATTACTTTAGACCATGGTTTTATTGAAATTTTGCAATATTAATGCGGAGGTGTGACGGTTAAAACGATATCGTATCGAGGGATAATTTTTCATCAAAATTGTGAAATCGTGACACTTTAATAATTCATGAAGCAATCTCTTTTTTTTGCAATAAGGCCGCTCCAAATGAAAATCAAAAATAAAGTCCAAAATTTTTTAAAATAAAATGGGGGGGGGGGGCAAAATAAAAAAAAAGTTTTGAAATACTATTTTCATACAAAATGACAAAATTTTATCAATTTTTGAGCGTTAAATAATATTTTTGATGTTTTTTTACTATTTACTTTGAAATTTGCTTATTTAAAATAGATTTCAGAATATTTCATATTAAAAATTAAAGAAAAAAAAATTCATAAAAAATAACTGTCAAAAAATTTTGAAAAAAAAAATTAATAATTTTATGAAAAATATTTTTAGAGAAGAAAATTTATGATAAAATATGATTTCCAAAACAAAAATTAGAATAAATTGAAAATTTTTCAAAAATTTTTTGGAAATTTTCTTGAAAAATTATGAAAATACACCGAAAAACGGTCATTTTTGGTTAAATTTTTAACTTTTTTTTTTATTTTGCCCCATTGGATTTTCGACTTTTAAAATGGGGCATCGGACTTTATTTTTGATTTTCATTTGGAGCGGCCTAAAAAGTCCTTTTTTCAGAAGAGAGTAGTAAACAAAGATGTCATAAATTTCACACATACGATTTTTTCCCTGTTGAGTTTAAAACTTGGTCTGATATTATTTTAGCGAGACAACAAACGTTAAATGCCATCCAAGTTGGCTTTTTGTTTTATGCGCCTCATGTGTGTTGTTAGACAAAATGTCAAGCGTCGACAGCGCGAATCTACAGGGACTTTGTACAGCTTTTCGCTGGCATTATTATTAAAGTATATATCGGAAAAACAAATAATAACACACTCACCTTTAATGCTAACACGAACAATGTGCGAATAATCCAAGCAGAAGCAGCAGCAGCAAGAAAAACAAAAATGTAATATTCGTTGCCTAACAAAAAGCGAGTGTGTGTGATCTGCAGAAAATTAATTCATGGAAGTTATTTGTAGTAAAACGCCTCTATCTCTTGAGCAGCAGTGCTTTTAGCGTTCACACCTTCCGTTTACTCGGTTGGTCCGTTGTTTGAAACACTTGATATTGCTATGCACATTAGAGTAAAAGTTCTAAAATAATTTGATCCGAAAATTTATCAAACAACGATGGTATCTGACATTATCTTTTATATCATTACACTGCTGAAACTGCTGAAAATAAATGCATTTTACCCATTTTTACAAAGTTTTCGAGTGCTTGACAACATGAGTTTGCTTTGTTATTTGCGAAACGAAGACATATACATAAACATAATTGTGGTTTCCATCATGATGATGCTGAAAATTATTTTGTTTTAAAATAAAATTGGTTCAAAATAAAAGGAAAACAACTTTCGCACACACACACACTGTTGTAATTTACAAGGGAAAATTTTAATGCAAACATGTTGTGTGTGCCTGTTTTGCAAGTAATTGAATACAATATAAGGCGAGAGAATGAGAGGTATAAAAGTTGTACAAAAAGCTTTTAGTTTTAGGTATTTATCTTGATTAAGTTTGTTCGCTTCATACACATTTTCCGTACAAACTGAGACCCGAGTAGATTGTGAACTTTTTGTTTTTCTTTTTATTAAGGTGTTTGTTGTTTCAAAAGCAAAAATTTGTAATAAATTGAGAGTATGAGTACATGTGAAGGTACATGTCAGACATAATCAGAAACACACAACTAAATACATCATTGTCATTAAGACTCTCTTCCCCATAATTGCCAGCGTAAACATTTCATTAGCCTATTTTATTTTAATTTTTGCTCCTAACAGTGCGCATCGTATGTTTATTTATGTTTTCGAAAGAGGAAAAGGTTGTTCTTCTTGGCTTGAGTCCTGCATTTATTATAGAAATTGTAAATTACCATTCTACAAATATATTACATCAGCGTATTTTGAAGCTGCGGACAAAATTTCTATATTATATGTATATAATTTGTATATTATATAATGTATTATAATATGTAATATATATAATATAATATAATAATATACAATATGATTATATAATATGTATATTATATTGTATATTATACATTTTATGATATGCATATAATTTTTATATATATTTTTTTCATACTAAACATCAAAAATTTAAGCATAAATCGAAGTTTAAAATGCATAATTTAACAAAAACACTCTTATTGAGTTATTTTTTCATCGATTTAAGGTATAATTTTTGATATTTAGTATGAAAAAAATTTATATAAAAATTATATGCATATTATATAATGTATAATATACATATTATATATTATAATCCTATTGTATAATATTATATTATGTTATATATTAATTATACATCATATAATATACATATGATTTTAATATATATTTTTTTCATCCTAAATATCATAATTTTGAGCATAAATCGGATAAATTGGATAAATTTAAAAAAAACATTTTTATTGATTTATTTTTTCATCGATTAATGGTAAAAATTTTGGTATTTAGTATAAAAATAATATATAATAAATATAACAATATAATAATAATATATTATATAGTATACATATATGTTATACATATACATATATGTTATTTTATATAATATACAAATTATACACAAATAATATAGAAAAAATTAATTTTGTCCGCCACATGAATAAGAATCTCTGTTTAATTCTCGAATAGAACTGAAATACAAAATTTTCAAAGAAAAATGCATCACAACAGCAATGCGGAATTGTTGAGGTAATTAAAAAAAATCATATTACCTGTTTTTCTGTGAAAAATTTTATTTCGTCTTAATATCCTACATAAATTACAAAGGAGATTACATGCACTTCTCATTTAACTATTTATTTATAAACTAAGATGCTGTTAATTATTGTGTTGTTAAAAAATAATTTAATTTACAGTCGTGTGTGAATTTTTAACATTCATATCCATAGTTATGGGGACAATCGATCGATGTCATTTCACAATCAGGTCCATAGAGTATTGCTTTAGTATTTGTCGACGAATTATTTGTCCAACAACAGCAAATTGTTCCGATGCGATCTCGCCATGCTACGTTTTTAGTTTTTGTGCTGTGTTAGTAATTTATTCTAATCTATTCTTTTAAAGGATAAAAAAGGAAAAAAATTGATGCATTTTATAAGAGGGCATAAAAATCTTGGAAAAAAAATTTTTGCATCAACTTTTCAATATAATCCTGAAACAATATCTGTAACACGCGGCCCTAAATTGCTTGAACTTGCGCGACTTGTTCCTCTCGCCGTAATTGGCATGCCATAATGTAACGTGCCAGGGTTATATTTAAAATTGGAATTGAATGTTTGCTGATGGGATGCTGATGGGACTTTGTTACCTGAAGTTCGAGGTTTTGTCAGAGCAACTTGCGGCAATGGTTGTCTTCCACGCTCGATAATTCTTGCATTATAACTTTGTGGTTCGATAACATCGATCATGGAATCCACGCCACAATTTGCCATACGATCGAGACTTTTTGAGACCTGACGACGCGAATTTTGCTCTCTTTCATGTTGGCGATTATTCGATTCACTTCCGATGAAAAACACTCCGTTATATTGCTGAGGCGGCGGCATTACAGTAACATCTCTCTCTAACGAATGTGCTCGACGTTCTTTTTCACGTGCATCCATAATGACATTCAAAATTGCGCGATTTGTGTTATCTCTGCTGTGACGACGTGCATTATGAACGACATCGGGCGGAGGTAAACGATCTTCGGGATATACAATGGGATCGTCAATGTAAATTTTTCGAGCACGATCTTGAACGGGATCTTCTTCGTTACGGAAAAAGGGATTTCTCACTTGTTGCGGAGCATCGACGATCATATAATCGGAGGAATCAACATCGGATGGGTTGCAAAAAAGATGAATTAAGGATTTTGTCTTTTTTGGAGGCGCAGGAAGAAGATTCGACGGAATGATTTCATATTCGCTTGAATATTGCTCGTAACTGCTGTATTGCTCACTTAATTGAATTTCGGAAGTTTCGGGCGATTGACTATTATTTTCATGCAAAATATCTCTTTCAGCATCAGAAACGATATTTTCCAATTCTTCAATGACATCTTCAATATTTTCTTCCAAATTTCGTTCTTTTTCGGAAGTTGGAGAGTTGTTCTCTGTCAACAAAATACTAAACTTGTTTGAACTCATATTCGATCCTTTTCTCATAAAGTTTTCTTCACTTGAAGGATCAGGACTGATGCTATGTCCCGCATCTGAACCGCTAATGCCTTCATCTTCATGTTCTGAATTAATTCGTTTTGAAGAACTTTCGGGAAGTGCTTGTCGCGGAAGAGCAACGGGACTTTTGTGTGAAGTATTTTGTTCGTGTTGCATTTGTCGTAACTTTCTAACTTCTCGTTGCAATTCTGCACATCTTTCCTGTAAACGACTTTCCATTGTTGCCAACAAACTTTTTTCATCTTGAAGTGTTGTAACTCGCCTTTCCAACGTTATCAGTTTACTCCGAAGTTGTTCAGCATTCAAAGCGATCGTTTGTAACGATTCAACGTCAATTTTTTGCACTTCCCATCGTTTGAGTTCTTCATGTAGCTTTTCGAACCAAACTGAAGTTGATGCTACCGTTTTTGTCATCAATTTTGGATCAAATCCAGCTTGATGTAATTCTGCTTGCAAATAGAGTTTATCTTGAAGTGTTTCGGCGCTTTCCATTAAAGTATTTATAAATTTCAAACCGAAAGTTTGCAACTCTCCGGATCCGCCTCCGCTATTGAACATACCAACCATCAGTCGAAATCTAACAGGCTCTCCGCATCGAAGTCTCAAAGTTGAAAGAGCATCTGAAACTGCTGAATGCCCGTTTGAAGCAACACGATGAGATCCATCCGATAAGGCAACTTTATCGCAAGCGACAGTCAATAACTGAATTGCAGTAATACGTGAACGAATTCCTGTTCCTGTTGCAGAAACAGCAAGAGGCAATAATCCAATTGGCGTTGTTCCCAATCTTGTTCCTGCTTCAGGAGTTCGAGAGCAACAAATACTCAAACATTGTCTGAAATTACACAAAAATTAAAAAATATTTACATAACGAAAAAAATTAAGAAATCTTACAAACAAGCAAGTTCATCCAACAAAGCTCTTCGTTGAAAAGCATGAGTTCGAAAGCCATTTGTAACTGAAGATGTTTTATCCAAAGCAGCTGATTGACTTAATTGCAAAGCGCGCAATGTTTCTAACAAGAGAGTTACTCCATCAACTGGCGTCGCAACGAATTCTTGAACAAAACTATTAAAAAAAAAATTTATTAAGTTCAATGACATTTAAAGAAAAAAATTTACCTCAAGAAGGAACATCTCAAATCCGATCTCAATTTTGTCAACAGATCAGTAATTGATCCAAATTGTCTGAGAGTCATTTCCGTCGAATCTTCCGTGTTATTTGATGTCGTTGAATTCCGTTTACTTGCTTTGCTTTTCGCCGGTAGCGTTTTCGATCGACTCATTTGAAGTTTTTCCTTTTTTTCCGCTTCATCATCATTACTTGTCTCACTGAATTTCTCATATACTGACTGACATTTGTCACTTGCGCCAATTTTGCTGTATTTTTTGAGAGAGAGCAAATAGTCTTCGGGATTGTAAATTGGAGGGCGTTGATTTTCCTTTAAAAATAAAAGAAAAAATTAGAATTAAATTTTTTTTTTATGAAAAACATTGTTTAGGGTAAGTTTCATGAGAAGGCGTTTTACGAAGAGAAAAATTTTATTTTGATTTTTTCCAAATTTAAAAAAAAAAAAAAATGAAAAAAAAGTAAAAAAATTTTAGAAAAAAATTTTTTTTTCCAAAAAAAAAAAAACTTTTTTTTTTTTTTATGAAAAACATTGTTTAGGGTAAGTTTCATGAGAAGGCGTTTTACGAAGAGAAAAATTTTATTTTCGAAATTTTCAAAAAAAAAAAAAAAATTTTTCTTTTTTCAAATTTAAAAAAAAAAAATTTTTTTTTTTTTCAAATTTTCAAAAAAAAAATTTTTTTTATGAAAAACATTGTTTAGGGTAAGTTTCATGAGAAGGCGTTTTACGAAGAGAAAAAAAATTTTTTTTTTTTTCAAAAGGGTAAGTTTCATGAGAAGGCGTTTTACGAAGAGAAAATTTTTTTTTCAAAATTTTTAGAATTAGAATTATTAAAAAAAATATTTTTTTCTTACTTTTTCAACAGCTTCATTGCTAAACTCAGGTCTCACATCTTTGATATCGTATGACGATGATGATCGTGTACTGCTTGGGGGACTTTTTCCTGCACTTGGCGACATCTTACTACCGTCACAACTATTACTTTCATGCAGCAAACAGAGTGTTATGTATCTGAAAAAGAATATAAAATGATGTAACAATCCAACGCATGTATTTAGTAATAAAATGAAAAAGAAAGAATCATAAATCATTCAAAAGTACAAAAAGCAATTTTTCTCATGGATGGAATCAACAGAAGCTTTGCTGTAAAAATTGAGGACAATAGACTGTAATTTTTTAATAACAACCCATAATTAACTGGAACAAATAGAAAGACCTATTTAAAAAAATTTTTTCCTTCGATTAGGTACTTTTGGTCACCGTAACGAACTTTAACATAATATCCGTAATTGAACAAAACAAAAATTAATTTATTTCAATGGAGATTGGATTGGCTCCCAAATTGTCGAAATACAATTAACGACAAAATGTAACAAAAATTTATTATTTTTTACATCATCTACAATAATAAACTGACAATTGAACGCAAAAAAAAATGTACAAAAATAATAAAATGAAATGAATTCATAATTTCATTTTGTATCTTTTTGCATAACAATATTAAATTTAATTGAACAACTATCATTGTCTGACATCTGATGTACAAAAAAAAATGTTAAAGATGATTATCATAATTTAAATGCTCATTTTAAAAGATGCCTTGATGGATGGCTTTATGTAATGTCGATTGATCTCTTAGATTATCATCGATTCGAAAATTGATTAAAATTAAAACTAAACGTAAACAAGTGCATAATAGCATCATCTCGCTAAGGTAAGCCGCGTGATAATGAAAAAAACGTACAATTGTGATAATTAGCGAACGTGCCCTATTGTTGGCAGTAACTTTTAATGCTATCACGTAGTATCACAAGATTTAGTTAATGTTAGATATTATCGGAGAACAGACTAAAATAACAATTTAAAAAATTTTTTTTTGTTGATTTGAAGTTTCACATTTTTTTTGTCATAAATGAATGTAAGTAATTGAATATTTTCACAAAAAAAAAAATTATTATTAAAATCTTGATTTTTTTTCAGAAGATTTTAATCACACTTTTACTGATGTCTATAATTTTCACAACGAGCAATCAAAGTCCTCTTGAAATCGCTCTTCAAAATGTTTTTAAACACAAATTTCGCCAACTACGGGAGACGAGCTCGGAAGTACTTATCGACTTTGAGGATGAAACTTTAGATTTTGCTGAAAGTCATATATTTTTGCCGAAATTCAAGTTTAACGAAATCCAAACAAAAAGAAGACGCACAAGGGTTGAGGAGTAATTTTAATGTATTATTATTTGTTAAGCACTTTCCATGTTATATTCACAAAAATAAATCAGTTTGTTACTATTTGACTCGATCGTTGCTTGTGACACACTGAAATGCATTTCTTTGCAGCTCCAAGTGTGTGTAGCAAATTTCTTGATTGACCCATTTATTGGCGAACGACTATTAGAGTAGTGCGAGATGCATCATAGTAGTAAAAAAAAAGAAAGAGTAAAAACCAGAACAAACAGTTATTTCTTCATTCATTCAGTTCTAACGACGACGGCGGCGTACAGAAATGTAGTAAATGATCGCCAATGCAGACCATTTAATGCGTATCGCACACAAATCGGAGTAACGTTCTTTAGTTAATATGTAGGTACGATACGGAAAGTCTGAATACAAATTGAATTTGATCGTATTAAAATTATCGCAACTGTATCGTGTGCCAAAAAACAAACAAGTTTTTAGCAAATATGTACAAATATAGGTAAATGAGAACAAGAGTTCATTGGAAAATTCCTCTTTTTCTTGTTCTTACAACGTGTGTGGATTCTTCAAGAAATTAGATCAACAGTGTCAGCAATAAATTATGTTTTTAATCAATCTGCGGCGTATTTTGTAGTTGTATCTTTGTAGTTAGGCCGCTCCAAATGAAAATCAAAAATAAAGTCCAAAATTTTTGAAAATAAAATGGGGGGGGGGGGCAAAATAAAAAAAAAAGTTTTGAAATACAATTTTCATACAAAATCACAAAATTTTAACAATTTTTGAGTGTTGAATAATATTTTTGATGTTTTTTTTTTTAATTTTTACTTTAAGATTTGCTAATTTAAAATAGATTTAAGAATGTTTCATTTTAAAAATTATAGAAAAAAATTTCATAAAAAATAACTGTCAAAAAATTTTAAAAAATAAATTCAGTAATTTAATAAAAAAATTTTTGAGAGGAGAAATTTTATGTTAAAATTTGATTTTTAGACAAAAATCAGTAAAAATTGAAAAATTTTTTAAAAAATTTATGAAAATTTCTTGAAAAATTATGAAAAAAGTCCAAAAACAGGACGATTTTGATGACATTTTTAACTTTTTTTTTTATTTTGCCCCATTGGATTTTTGACTTTTGAAATGGGGCATCGGACTTTATTTTTGATTTTCATTTGGAGCGGCCTTAATAGCAAATATTATGCATAATATCGCAAAATATTAACATGAAACTTTCAAACACATGCTGACCGTAAAATTTCTTTAATTCTGACCCAAACTAATCTCAATAGTGAAACAAAAAGAAACACAACAATCATCATTTTACTAAAAAAAAACCGTATATAAAAAATGAAACCGTCACTAATTAGTTACAAATGTTTCTTTTTTTGTGGTTTAAAAATTGTAATCAACAACATTGGTTCGTGATCTCGTACTAATTTGGTGACAATTTTGTTGTTGCCTTTCTGTTTTTATTTTAATATTTTTTTTTTACTTTTCATCGCAATTACAACAGTAATCAAGTAAATTGAATTATAAATAAAAAAAAATATATTTTTATTTAATAAATATAGCGTGTTTCAGTAAAGTTTTATAAAAAATTTACGCACGTTTGCGTGTATTTTGGTTTTGAAGTACATGAAACGAAAAAAAAAGGCGAAAATTGTGAGGTTTGAAAAGAATTGATTGTTAAATTTATGAACAATAAATGAAAGAAAGGAAAACGAAGATTTACAAACAAACTTTTTAATAAAATTAAAAATTTCTCACATGCAGATAAATATTATTAATAATTATTTTTTTTTTTATATATTTCACCTTTTCAGTATAATTGCTTCTCTATCGTAGTTAATGCGTTAAGTATGATTGGAACAAATTTTTGATCGCTTTTGAACTTTAATCGCGAACACAACAAGAAATATCTTTGGGGGTTAAAAAAACATTTTTAACAAGATCACGAACACTTAATACGAATTTAATTTCTATAAATACTATAAAGCGAATTATTCTTTTGGGTATGGGCACAATTGCTGTAATAACTATCATTAAAGACAACCGCTCGAAGATTCAATCACTTTTATGATGATCATGTTTTCACTTCTGTCTTGTTCAAGTATTGACGTTTTTTTGTGATTTGAAAATATTTTTGCTTGAAATAGCGAAAAGTGAATTCATTCAAAATTAAGTCAATTCTTTAAAAAAAAATAATTTCGATTTTTATATATAAGTTCGAACACTATTCAATTTTTTTTACTTTTTCAGATTTTTTTTAAATTTTGTCGAATTCTATTGAAAATTGTATTAAATGTATATACACGATATTTGATGTATGTATTTTTTATAAACATTTTTTTTTCCTTAAACTTTTGTGGCTTAACTGTTCAACTTCCTCTTAACTTTTTTTTTTAATTTAAATATACACAAGTTATAAAAATTCCACAAAATGCTAATTAGATTAATTTAATATTACGAGAGCGCAATAAAAAAAATCTTTTCACACTCTTTTTTTTTCAACACTTTTTTCTTTTCTCATGACGTACCTCGGAATGAAAGTATGAAAATTTCTGTATCGATCTTTAACGATATCCGATGACTCCATGTGTTTCCAACTTCTAACTAACTTATATTTTGCCGCAGGTGACCAACGTTTCATTTTTATGATTTTTTTTTGCTTGTTAGACTTTAATTCTATTTTTATTTCCCTTTTACTGAATTTTAGTTGAACTTTGCTGTTTGTGTGTGATAAAAAAAAAAGTTCACAAATGATGTCACGACTGTAATTCACGCAGTTTCTATCAATGTTATTAACTTGGATTCTGATTACATGCTGTATTGGTCCGACAAAAGACCCTGAAGACACATTTTTCATAAATTTTTATGATATTAGTAAAGGAAAAAAATACAACTCTCTAATTCTAAACAAATTGGCGTTCATTTAGATACTGATACGGATGTTGGACTTTGAATTGAGAAAAGCAAAGTTTTTTGGATGAGTACTCTTGCATCTCTCATTTAACAGTTTTTAATTAAATCGGTCTAATAATTTTTTGATTTTTGTGCTTACTTGATTATTAGTTTATAATTGCATTGATTTTCTTTGAAATGCATTCAATTTTGCCAAAATGTCCTTTTTACCAAATTTATTTCTCAAGATATATAATAAAAAAAATATTAAAAATATGTAATATTAATAAGGCCGCTCCAAATGAAAATCAAAAATAAAGTCCAAAATTTTTTAAAATTAAATGGGGGGGGCAAAATAAAAAAAAAGTTGACAAAATTACAAATGACAAAATTTTATGAATTTTTGAGCGGTAAATAATTTTTTTGATGTTTTTTTTACTGTTCAATTTGAAATTTCTGATTTAAAATAAATTTCAGAATATTTCATATTAAAAATTAAAGAAAAAAAATTCATAAAAAATAACTGTCAAAAAATTTTGAAAAAAAAATTAATAATTTTATGAAAAATATTTTTAGAGAAGAAAATTTATGATAAAATATGATTTCCAAAACAAAAATTAGAATAAATTGAAAATTTTTCAAAAATTTTTTGGAAATTTTCTTGAAAAATTATGAAAATACACCCAAAAACGGTCATTTTTGGTTAAATTTTTAATTTTTTTTTTATTTTGCCCCATTGGATTTTCGACTTTTAAAATGGGGCATCGGACTTTATTTTTGATTTTCATTTGGAGCGGCCTAAAAATATTAAAAAAATATATTAAAATATTTAAAAAAATAAAAAAAAAAAAAAATAAATAAAAAATGGTAAATAAATATTATATTTAAAAGTTTAAATTATTCATTATCAGTTTAATTTTAATTTTTTTTTTTGGAAGGCGCCAAATTCGCAAAAAAAACATTTTTTTTCTCTTAATGAACTTAAATTCAATATAAAAGTAAGAAAAAAAAAGAAAGCATGCCTTATTTGTTTTCGTTTTTCTTCAATTATGAATTGAAGAGTAACGAACAGTTAGGCAATTACCACTACATTAAACATAAACAAAAATAACGGTCTGAAGTTTGGTTCATTTTTGACTTCATTTGCATCAAAATAAAAAAAAGAGTGAAATTTTTCCACAAAAGTTTTATCGGAAAATACGAACAATGAGGCATATTGCAACAAAGTTGATAAAATTGTTACAAATTGGAGACAACTGCAATTATTGTTGCCGTTACGGCAATGTATCAACAATAATTAGAAAAGTTTTTTTTCTGCCATAAATAAATGAAATATAATAATAATAAAAGTTTACAAGCAAGCAAGATTTTCTAATTGTGAGAACTTTTAATAAAATTACTAAATTATACAAAATATCTACCATCATTACCCATTCAAAGTGCTCAATCGAATTGTAGTAGCGCATTGCAGAAGTTCGCTGAATCAGCATTTGTTGGAGTTTTATGCTAATCATCTTTTTTTTATTATTAATTTAACTTTTATTTCATAAATTGCGTTATTATCTTTATTTTCCATTATAGACAGACTGAACGTGCTCTCTTCTTGGGTGTTTTGCAAAAATGCATTGAGAAACAATATGATTTTATATCATGACGTCTCGCATTGAACAATAAAAAAATTGTTATAGACAATAGAAAAAAGTTTATATTGCAGTTATTGTATCTCGTTTTTTTTTTGTACCCATGCGAAGTTTTAACTTTAAAAAGTTAGTGAATGGGGTTTTCATCCTTTTATCAGTTATTTAATAAACTTTTTAATCCTATGTTGAAGAGCAGCGAAGAATTTTTCGCCGGAGAATGCAATATTATTTTTTTTTGCAGTAGCAAATTGTATTTTGTGGAATATGAAAATCGTTCATCATCAAGAGCATGGCAAACAGTCATAAAATATGTGAACAATGGAAGTGAAAAGCGAATGTGTGTGCATGAAAAATGTTTCTCAGTAGCTTTTTTTTCTCTATAAAACTAATTGCATGATGCATTTTACCATCACAAACATCATAAATGCATTAATTCCTCTTTCCTTTACATTTTTTCTTGTTTAAACATTTGATAAACCTTTTATACTTTTTTTTTCTTTCTATTTCAATGGAAATCATGTGTGGTAATTTACTAACTTACTTTGGTAGTATGTTTAAGTGCAGAATGAAACAATAAAAATTTACACATCATGATAAAATTTCACACATTTACTTTTTTTTTTGCAAACTCATAATTTACATAAATTAATTTTGTTTCAAGAATCTAATGCGAATGTGCGAGTGAAGTGTGTGCGGATAACATTTATAATAATGAAATTCTGCAAAAAGAGTTATTTTCGTACAAATTGTGTGTACTTTCAAAAGGGAAGTATGCAAATTCGTGAAGAATTTTGCAAATCGTTGAACTTAACCGTTTTTAACTTGCTTCAAAGACAAAAAGCGTTGGCAACTTTCTTCCGCCAGGGTGTTATTAAGAAATTTATTACACTTTCATTCGTTTGTAATCTTTTTCATTAAATGCCTCGTCTCGTTCATCATATTTTTTTTTACTTGTAGGTATGTTGACAAACGATTGACATCTAAAAATAAGTTGCTTTTTCATAACACCTGCTGTCTTCAACAGAAAGTGAAGCTGCTTATCACTGATATGATGTGAAAAACTGATGTAATGTTAATAACTGTGTAGGATTTCGCGATGCGAAGTAATGCAAAAATTCAAGGAGAAACGTAATAATGTTTGAAAAAAAAAGTTTAACAAATGTGTATCGCATTAGAGTTATTTATGGTTTCACTCTGCATTATAATTCATTGATTTATATATTTCATCTTTACGAGTAGTACCATAAACGGAATTGAAACTCAATAAAATAAAAATTTTTTTAAAGACACTGAACTTGCTTGTGACGAATGAAATACTAATTTGTGAAACTATTTATCACTTTTGAAGCTAAAAATATTAAAAAAATTTCTTCAAACCTAATTAGGAAAAAAAGTCTTTAACAAAATTTGCATTATCTCATGAAAAATTAAAGAAGACATGTTAAATCAAGCCTTGGAACAATAATATTTTTCAATACTATTTATTGCCATATATGGCCATAATTAAATCCCGGGCGAAAAGGATAAATCGCAAAACTGCACTTTTTGACAAAATTGAGTTAAGAATGAGCATTTTAAGAAATTGAAAAAAAAACTTTTTTGAAAAATACCAGTTTTATTTCAATATAAAACAAATGCATACAAATTGATAACAAGTCATATTTCAAAATTTCTCCAAATTATTTTTTATTTTTTTTGTGTTGTTTATGCTCTGTTATTGCATTACAAATTTAACTTGAACTTAAAAATTTGGAAAAATATTTAAATTGGAAAACTTAAAAAATCTCATTTTTATATGAAATTTTGTGCAATTGTGCGATTTATCCTTTTTCTCAATGAAAAATTTCCCAAAACTACCCCTTAGAGATTAGATAAAAAATTTTTCTGTACAAAAATTGTTTTTATAGGCCAATTATTTGCTTTTGTAAGTTTAAAAATGAAGAAATAGTTTATAAATAAATTTTAACAGTTCAAAAACCGTAAAAAGCTTTAAATCGTTTTTTCTCAGTTTGTTAAAAATTGCAGTTATGCGATTTATCCTTTTTGCCCGGGAAATTATTGTTAGAAAGAATTATGGAAAATAAATAATTGTTGAGAAAAATTATGGAAAATAAATAATTGTCGAGAAAAATTTTGGGGCAATTATGGAAGAAATATTTTGTGTTGTCAATCTGCAAATTTGACTGAATTTTCAATCACTTTCACATATATTTTTCAAATATTTTCTAAAAATTTGCCAGAAATGTTTTAAATTTGTCAAAATTCTAAATAAATGCGTGAGTAAAAATTAAAAAAATATAATTTTCCAAAAAATAAATCAAATCTTTATTATTTTGAATTTGAATATTGACAATATTTTGCAATATATTGCAATAAATAATTTTTCATTCGAAAATATTATGGAAAATAAATAATTTTCTAAAAAAAATATGGAAAATAAATTATTGTTGAAAATATTTTTACCCCATAAATAAAAAATAATATTGTTCCAAGGTTTGTGTTAAATGAACAGTTTTGCTCATAATCAACCGCTTAAATGACATCTGACTTCCATACACTTATGGTGTCTCTCATCACTCACATCAGCGGTTAAATATGATCATAATCATTTCATTTTTCTTTAATGTTTGAATAAAATGTTGGTTGGCAAATGTGGTCATTATGATGGAAATGGTTATATAAATCTTGCACAAAAATTATATTATGGTAGAAACCTAACCGCATGTGACGTTTGTGAAAGATGTGTGTGCAATGTTAGGATAGATGATGATCAAAAGGGCAAAGGTAACATGTTATTTCGCTTCTTCAAGAAATTCATTACATGGAAATTGTAGATTTTTACATGAAGACGTCAATTTACACACAATAAGTGATTTATGAATAATGATCCATCTCCGATATTTAATCAAGACATGTGAAGAGAAAAGGCAATAAATAATAATTTAAACACATAAGCATTCAATTATGCTTCAAAAATTCATGTTTTTAACCTTCGTCGGTGTAAAAGTGTAATACTGGAAGTTATTCCGTCATATTGCACAAACAAACGTTGAATTTCAGTTATCATCATCAAAATTGATTATTCACGAGCTCAACTTTTGCTTCTTTTGTTAAAACATTTAGAAGAAGAAAAAAAAGAGAAAGACGGATAAAAAACTAAACATCATTTCAATGAAATAAAAGGGGAAATAATTATAATAATCTTTGATGGAAATCATTGCAGGTTAAAATGTATCATTTTGTTGCGTTGCGTCGTCTTTTTGATGGATATGCTTGCTCGCGTTATGTCAATCCTCGATCCAGATATTAATGAAGCCCATTATTATCGCATACTTAATTATTGACATCAGTTCACGAATGAAATAAAGCGTGACCTTCGTTAATATGAAATATTCAGGCAATAAATGGAAATGAAATAAAAGAAGAGAAAAAATATATAAATTACTGTAATTGTTTGGATTTAGCAACAAAGTTTAACTTGTAAAGCATTATGTGATTTGATTTTGTTTGACATGCACGCTATTTCCGAATAAACGTGTCTTTGGAAGTTATTTTGTGGTAATTTCCTTTTATTTAGCACACACAACTATTCCATCACTCAAATCATTATCATCTCCTTCTTTGCAGCATTTCTCCATCTTCCTCGGCATATTATGCAAAACATTATTAAATAAAATTGTATTTTGATGATGATGATGTTGTTGATGAATGTGAGAAATACACAAGACAACATCATCCAGACTTTAAAGGCATTTGAACTTTTCCAAGTAATTCTATTACAAAATTCTACTCTTCTACTTTGATGTGAACGAGATACTGAACGAGAATAGATGTTGAAGAATGTCGGTTGTGGTAATTTACATTACTAATATAGGGAGTTTAAAGTTTGCTGTTGTTGTTTGGTCATATTTATATTCTTATGCTTGAAGTAACTTAATGTTCCAAATGATACAGTTACATTATTATTCTTGTGTGTAGTTAAAGTAGTAGTTTTGTAAAAAGAGAAAGAAAAAAAAAATGCTTTACAGATTTTAACATAAAATACGTGTGCCGTTAGAGACAAAGCAAAATGTGAAAGACCATCATCAATTTCATACTGCCATCCATAGGTAATAACAATATAATAATGAATGATAATTTTATGTATGTGATTTTATGTGTCTCAATTGCAACTCCATCCATACAAAAGTCAATGAATCGTTAGAAAAAAAAATAGGTGAACAACATATCAAGTAGTCAATACGTTATGTGATAAATGATTAGAATTATAAAGAACAGTTAGTTTTGAAAAGAAAAATACAAAACTGCCCTCAAAGAGAGTACAAAGTAAACTGAAGATGAAAGATTATGTTTAATTAACGTCTTTATGTGACGGACAAAATTAAATTTTTCTATATCATTAATTACATGTATATAATTTGTATATTATATATAAAATAATATATAATGCATATGTTAGTTTATTTTTAGTGTATATAATATATTAATTCAGGCACTTTTTCAATATAATTTTTTTTTAGAAAAAATACTAAATATCAAAAAATAATTAAATAATAATTAAAATAAAATTTTTTCAAAAGCTTGAATTTTTATTTAATTATACAATTAAATAATAATGAAAAATTTTTATATTTAATTTTCAAAAATTCATAAAAAAATAATTTGAAAAAAAAATACGTATCGAATATATCTATAATAGGTTATCAGAATTTTAAAAATTTTAAAAATGTTATTTTATTCATTCTTTATTGATGAAATTTAATTTTTTATATCATATTTTGTATATTATATGCATAAAATATGTATATAATATACATATAATTTTTATATAATTTTTTTTTCATTCTAAATATCGATGAAAAATAACTCAATAAGAATATTTTGTTTAATTAATAAAATTTAAACTTTTATTTATGCTTAAATTATTAATATTTAGCATGAAAAAAAATATATAAAAATTATATGCATATTATATACATATTATAATATATACATATATATTATTACATATTATGTATTATGTTATATATAGTATTATATTACATACATATAATATAGAAAAAATTTAATTTTGTCCTCAGCTTTATTTTTTAAAACAAAACTTAAAATTGCATTTAAAAAAAAAAACGATTTAAAAATATTCTACATCATTCATAAATTTGTATCGAAAGTTGATTAAAAATTACAACTGTCCCGAAAATTTTTATTTTTTTTAAACTTTCGTGCAATAAAAAAAAAGTAAAACTCTCCAAAAAAATCAACAAGGAAATAAAAATTAACAGCGAATATGAAATTAATGATAGTAATTTACCAATCATAATTATAACATACTTTTTCAATTATAATTAAAACAGAAATTACAACTTACCTCAACTAATTAGTCTCATGCGTTCAACAATTATGATTATAAATCCTATCCTGAAGTAAGTAAAGTGCGTGATTGAACTATATATTTCACTTTTCGTTTTTTTTTTATATGAAGACAATTATATCACGAGAACTTTGTTACACTAATTGCTCCAATTTTCCTTTAGTTAATCCATTTTTAATTATTTAGCTTCAAGTTTTAAGTGTCAACAATTCTTTGTCGTTCTTGATAAATCAATTTAAACTTTTTTTTAACCCGCTATTTTTTTTTATCCAACAGTTAAAAAGCTGAATTGTGCGTCTGTACCGTTTTGCGTTCCCGAGTAAACTGATCAAGTGTTGAACGAGGCTTCAAGTTACGGTCTGTTGTTGCAGAAGAAAACGAAAAGAAAGAAAGAAACGCAATTATTTTGTGTGCGGTTCACTTACGCTACTTTTGCTGTTTCTACTCGTTCGTTTCTCATTCAATTCCTCAAGTAACAGAAGGTGTGAATGTGAGCACAAAGTAAAGTTGTAAATATTTATATGATGAGAGCGTAAAATAGTTGAAAAAGAGAAATAGCTTCATCATCATCGTTCTTCTATTTTGTGTCTTAATTCGCCGCAAAAAAGCTAATATTTTCTCTCTCACAAGTTTTGCGTTTTGATCGTTGAATGACTCTCACAGTAAACACACCGTTAGGTCAAGTGACTCAAGTCGTGAAGCTTTCTTTTGAAGTTACGGCAAAAGAGAGCGACGAAAAATCATTGAAAGAGAGAAACATGTGAATTCATTACTTTTGCCATTTATTCATTGCTATTGCAACAAAAGCTTAGCATCAAGAACCTTAGTTCCGAAGAACATTGGATATGTAACTAAAGTTGGCGATATATATCCTCCGCTATTTTCACGTGCTCTGAATTGCAATCCGATGCCCGTTAATGCTGTTTGCTCCGATCTTACTCCTTGCAAATCTATAAAAGGAACAGTACGTTGTCCAACATCATCATGCAAGCTACTGGGTCCAAATTGCACCAATCCTACGCTTGTATCGACTGAAGGAACATTATCAGTATATTTAATGGGACAATTTCCTCTCTTGCCTCGCACGATGACATTTTTCGAAATATTGTTCAACACATGTACATTATTTTTTGCATTATTGGCGTCGAAAAGTTGACCTGTGGTATAATTGAATCGCGTAAAACGAACTTGAAGCGCTAAATTCTTATCTTTTTCATAGAATCGAACCATAGTAGCGACAAAATCGGGATATTTTGCGGTATCAATTTTCGCGGTGCCCATATGAACGGATTTTTTGTTAAACCGTAACGTGAAAAACTTATCATTCGAAGATGGTTCATTCATTTTAACAGTAACAGTTGAATCGACTTTTCCCAATGGTAATAATTTTGCTTGATGGATTTTCAACACAAATGCGTTGTTTTCAACTGCGATTTGTACTCCTGTTATTACTAAATTTTCATCCGTATCTGAAAACAAAGGCGTCGTTGAAAATCTTCTCAATGATTTTTCATCTCGTGGTTCGTCGCACTGACAACGACAAATATCGCAATGTGCGAATCCCCGAACCCATCCTGTGAAATCGACAATTCTCGAGCTATTTGTTACCTGCGACATTTGTCCGTAACGATATCCCGGTTTAAAAGTGTCGTAACTCTGTTTCATCGCTACATATTGATATCGTTGATCCTCGTTGCCAATTGTAGTCCAAACATGATATGCATTTGTGTATTCACTGCGACAATTCGATATAGTTCCTTTGCACGATCTTTGCGGATATGAATATTCCTCGCTAAAATTATGCCGAGGTCTCGAATAGTCTTCGCATCTGCTCCAACAACTTTTGAAATTAGATTCTGACGTGAAATAAATTTGATTGAAACGCGTAACTTCGGCAAATGTATCTCCGCTTCTGTAATTTTTGGTATCAAGTTTGTACAAGTCGCGATTCGATGACAAGAAAGCGTTTCGCATGCGTTCTATCGACTGACGTACTCGTTTTACAAAACGATCCTCGTGAATTTTCATTTCGGTGCGGAATTTTCCCATAGCTAAACGGAATTTGAGATAACAGTTTATCTTTTGCATCAACATTGCCTTGTATTCGACAGAAAGCATCGTCAAGAAGAATTTGTACAAGACAACTTCCTCTGGGCTTCCCGTATTTGTACTAAAATGATGCTTATTTTCGCGAATTGCTTCTACAATGTTATTCAAATACAACGTATCTTTCCCGAATACTTTGATATGGAATTGAGATATCAAATTGTCAACTGAATCCGGCCCGTTTGTTAACTCATTTATTCGTTCCGCGATTGTTACGTTTTCCAATGTTTCCAAATGACTCATATAATCCATCGTTAACTCAAATTTTTGCTCAATTTTGTCCTGTAATTCTTGTATTTTGCTCGCTTTTAGTTCTAAAGTCACGTGATTTTTGACATCTTTTATGGCATTTTTGAAATCCGTCGTCAAATTGTCAATTTTGATAACTATTTCATCAAGTTTTTTACCAATTTTCTCAAACTCAGTTTCTTGTTTGGCAAACAAGCCTTGAATTGGGTCCCATGAAACTTCAAAAGCCTTTCCAATTATGAATTCAAAGAATTCTATACCGACAGTGGCAAGACCAAATCCATTAGCAGAAAGAGGCGACGAAGCGAGCAACAAAAAAATTAAAAATCCGCAAAATTTCATCTTTGAGCTGTTGACACAAGATGAAAACTTTAATTGAACTGAAATAAGGAAACGAAAACCTTTAAATATATCGAAGATAAATTAAAAAAGATATGAAGCAGGTTGATATTTCAGGTGCAAAATGTCAATTAAAATGATTAATTTTGGTTCAATATGGTTTTTAGATTTTTTTTTCATTTGTTATATGATTGGAGATTGAAGATTGCATATAAAATTTATAAACTCTTTGAGTTCAAAATTAAAATTTAAATATTATATTTGTAGTTTTTTTTAGTCAAAACATAAAATTTTTCGACTTGAACAAAAAATTCATGCGACATTTTTTAATTTTGCATGATTTTCATATATATATTGTAATATAATATAACAAATTATATAATTATTATAATATATATATATATAATATATATATAAGATATATATAATATATATATATAATATATATTATAATAAAATATAATATGTCAAATGCTATTTTTGCTAAAACAATTTTTCATTTTTTTTCAATATATAATGTTTGTATAAATATATGAAAAAATTTATATATAAATTTAATTTTGTATAAATATATTTATATATATAATATAATAATACATATTATTTGATATATGATATATAATTTGAATAAAATGAAAAATATAATGACAAAAAAAAGTATTTTAGATTATGAAAAAATTTATATATAAATTTAATTTTGCATGATATTCATATAGAATATGATATATTGTATATATGTTAACAAAAATAAAACTTAAAAATTTTTACCGCATTTCGAAGAAAAAATGCGGTATTAAACTCGACTTTTCGTGTGTGTGTGTGTGTTTCGGTGTGCCCCAAAATTTTTGTAAGTAATTCTTAGTTATTTGAGTACCCTAAGGGTCTTTGGGCATAAAAAAATGAAATTGAAAAAAAATCCTTTGACATAGTTTTGTTTTGAAAACTAAATCAAGAGCAAAAAAACTGTGTCAAAAACTGTGTCAAAGCTATTTTTGTCAAATCTTGCACCAAATGAATAAAAATTTGTCAGAGAGCTCTAATTTATCATTTTTAATCATTTTCTAACTCAAAACTGCCAAAAAATTGAAACTGAAAAAAAATTTTTTCTTTGACATAGTTTTGTTTTGAAAACTAAATCAAGAGCAAAAAAAAAACTGTGTCAAAGACTGTGTCAAAGCTATTTTTGTCAAATCTTGCTCCAAATGAATAAAAATTTGTCAGAGAGCTCTAATTTATCATTTTTAATCATTTTCTAACTCAAAACTGCCAAAAAATTGAAACTGAAAAAAAATTTTTTCTTTGACATAGTTTTGTTTTGAAAACTAAATCAAGAGCAAAAAAACTGTGTCAAAAACTGTGTCAAAGCTATTTTTGTCAAATCTTGCTCCAAATGAATAAAAATTTGTCAGAGAGCTCTAATTTATCATTTTTAATCATTTTCTAACTCAAAACTGCCAAAAAATTGAAACTGAAAAAAAATTTTTTCTTTGACATAGTTTTGTTTTGAAAACTAAATCAAGAGCAAAAAAACTGTGTCAAAAACTGTGTCAAAGCTATTTTTGTCAAATCTTGCTCCAAATGAATAAAAATTTGTCAGAGAGCTCTAATTTATCATTTTTAATCATTTTCTAACTCAAAACTGCCAAAAAATTGAAACTGAAAAAAAATTTTTTCTTTGACATAGTTTTGTTTTGAAAACTAAATCAAGAGCAAAAAAACTGTGTCAAAAACTGTGTCAAAGCTATTTTTGTCAAATCTTGCTCCAAATGAATAAAAATTTGTCAGAGAGCTCTAATTTATCATTTTTAATCATTTTCTAACTCAAAACTGCCTCAAAATTGAAACTGAAAAAAAATTTTTTCTTTGACATAGTTTTGTTTTGAAAACTAAATCAAGAGCAAAAAAAAAACTGTGTCAAAGACTGTGTCAAAGCTATTTTTGTCAAATTTTACTCCAAATGGTTAAAAATTTGTCAGAGAGCTCTAATTTATCATTTTTAATCATTTTCTAACTCAAAACTGCCAAAAAATTGAAACTGAAAAAAAATTTTTTCTTTGACATAGTTTTGTTTTGAAAACTAAATCAAGAGCAAAAAAACTGTGTCAAAAACTGTGTCAAAGCTATTTTTGTCAAATCTTGCTCCAAATGAATAAAAATTTGTCAGAGGGCTCTAATTTATCATTTTTAATCATTTTCTAACTCAAAACTGCCAAAAATTGAAACTGAAAAAAATTCCTTTGACATGTTTTGTTTTGAAAGTGTATGAAATGAGGAGTACAAAAATGTGACTTGAGGAGTACGAAATTGTAAAATGAGGAGTACAAAAAAGCGTAGATATATAACATCGAAATGCGGTATAGTATGTCGTTCTTTGGACGACTATTTTCTATATTTTTTTTTTTCGAAATCAAATTTCAAGAGCATTTAACATTAATCTAAGCCTTCATTTCCTTAATTTTGACATCTGAAACGAAAATAAAAACATATTTATAAAATTCGAATTTTTTCTTTCGTCGGTTTAAAAAAAAAATGTAGAACTTATTTCACTACAAAAAGATGAGAGTAAGCAAAGACAGATAAAAAATATTTGAAGAATACCTTATTTAGTATAATTGTAATACAACATAAAAATCAATCAGTGCAGAACGCTCAATTAAGTAGAATCACATTGTCGACTGATGGCAATAATAAACGAACAAATATTTTTATAAATGTTTTATTATATCAATTATAAATAATAACACTTTACATGAGTTATTATATATATTTTTTAATTTTCATTAGATTTACATTTTATCAGTGAAATAACAATTTAATCTATTATCATTATTTATCTAATTTTAAGTTTTCATGCTCGTAAAAGAAAAAGTTTTACAAAAATATCCTATTGTTAAAAATATATGTTTATACCTCGTTTTTATTTATAAAATAATAGCAACGTATATCAAATACGTCTCAAAATCAATAATTAAAAGTTATTGAAGTGTTTTAAAAGACATATATTTTCACATACAGAGTCATCATTTTATGACTAGAATTGCTTTAGTTTGTATTAAATATTAATATTTTAAGTAGTTTTTCATTTCACTAAGTGATTAAAAATACATCTTAACTAAATTTAAGTCGAGTATTACAATATTTTGTCTTACGAGCTAATTACTTGGAATGTTTTATAGTCATTTTTATGGTAGAAAAGTTGAAATATTTTTTTGATCAACAGCTGAACTCCATAATGGGGAGCGGTTCAGTATGCTATAATTCGGTAACGGGTAACGGAGTTACGGGCGAATACAATTGAGGCGATGGTAAATTTTGTTGCGGACTTTCCAAATGCGGATAGAAACTCAGCGTCGAGTTTATGTTGTAACTATAAAAGTTTGATTGTCTCGGTAAAAAGTCTTCTTCGGAACTTGCTTTGTGGTAAGGTCTCTGAAATTCGGATGTTTGAAAGCATTTTGCGTCCCATGATCGTTTCAGGGCTTCTTTGATTCGTGCTCTAAAGCGAAAGATGATGAGAAATGTTGCAGTTATGACAGCAGCAATAATCACGAGAGTAATACCAATCAAATCACTTTCTCGTGAATTGAGATATGCACATCCGAGCATATCGTATGAAAGATCGCTCAACGGTAAGCCACGCAGCGGATCGGGACTCGCACACAGCGTGTTGTTGAGCAAAGTTATTTTATTGCTTGGGAAAATTGTTTGTATGACACGTACAACTTCACAATCGCAGTTGATGGGATTGTCAGAGATATCAAGTGAGTCTAATTCATTCCATGAAAACCAAGATTCGAAAATTGTCGTGAGAGCATTTCCTCGTAGATTTACATGTTTCAAAAATGCTAAACCAAGAAAAGCATTTCCTTCAATGACGCCCAAAACACGATTTGAAGCGATCGACACACTTCGTAGATTCACATTTTTACTGAAGGCTCCATCTTTAACTACCCGTAGTTTGTTAGATCCCGTCATATCAACTCGTTTCAAGTGCTTCAATCCAATAAATGCATAAGCTGGCACAATTTCGAATTCTCCCTGTCCCAAAAACAAGTCTTCCAATCTCGTCAATGAACTAAATGCTTCCGTTGGGATTCGCGTAAAACGATTGTCAGCGAGATTCAAACTTTTCAGTTGTTCAATACCTTTGAACGCATCGTAACTAATGTTCATTATCATACCTCCCCGAATATCGAGTTTAGTCAGTTCAGGCAACGATTTGAATGTACCCGCATCAATTTTGAGCAACGAATTCACGCCGAGATACAATTCTGCGAGTTTAGACATCGGACTGAAGCTCATCGATGGAATTCCTCCGAGAATATTATCATCCAGGTAAAGAATTTTCAAGTTTTCCAAACCATCAAAGGCATTTACATGTATCTTCATTATCCGATTTTGACCCAAATTGAGTTCTTCCAGATTGGATAGCGACATAAAAGCTTTCGCATCTAACGTATCGATCAAATTTCCTCTCAAATTGAGGACTGCCAATTCGCTCAAGCCGATGAACGTTTTATTCGAGATATTTCCAATTTTGTTATGATTCAAATGAAGTTGTTGCAGCTTCCGTTGGTACTGAAACGTCTTTTCGGGAATTGTGAACAATTGATTGTACGACAAGTCAATTAATGTTAGTTGAGTGTAAAAGTGAATGGAAGAATCAATTGTTCGAATTTTGTTGTTTTTGATTACAAGACGCTCAATTGACGGGTTGAGAGCAATAGGCAAGACATCTAAATGTCCCTCTTCACAATTTATATCGAGCTTTTCATCGTCGCACTTGCATTGATTGGGACAATGAAGCGAAGCAACTGATGACAACAATGGGCACAGAGTGATGTACAAAAGGAGCGTCGTAAAGAGTGTTGAAGACATTTTTGATTGGTTTCCTGAAAAGAAATAGATGATTTATAATTATTATTATATAACTTTGAAAAAATTTTTTTTATGAAAAAAATGAACAACTCAAGGATCTACATTAATAAGGTATATTCAGGTAAAGATATGATTAATGAACGGACGAAATTTTATAGACTTCAGAACAATTTACAACTGGACCATCCCAATTTTTTTTTATCTCAATTATATTAACACATCTATGCATCAAAAGATTTACAGATCAGCCCTTATTTTTAGTAATAAATTACTGGTTTGGGAGTTCGTAATTACCTTTCAGATAGTGTTCAGTAAGAAAAATTAAGAAGAAGACGAAGACAACGAACTAAAACAATATTTGTGAACAACTGTTAAACTAAAAGTTCGTCTGTCTTCTGCTACGAAGCATCATAAACCATATATCTCACTCTAATCTGTATGGATATTAAGGTGCTGCAAGCATCATTTTAAGACGACACATGTATAAAGTGAGGTAATCTATCTCAAGTGATACACTATCTCTCATTTTATTTATTTTTGTCTTCCTGATGTCTTTCGGTGTCACACAGGTCCTTTTCTTTACACATGCGCTGTGTTGCACTCTAAGATGTTTTTAAACAACTGTTTAACATTAATGTCTCTTCATGCTTTTATCTTACTTTTTTATTTTATTTTATTTAACAACACACGTCTCTACGTTTCTTTTCTCTCTTTTTTCAAGAATTTTTTTTTAAATGAAAAACTTTTTTTTTTAGATGATACAAAAGACAGAGTTTTTTAGATGCAGTTTATTGCATCGGGTCACAGTAAGCATCCCATAAAAAAACGTATAACAAAAAGACGCCAGGTGAACGATGAACAGGATTTGAAAAAAGGTATTTAAAAATCATGAAACTTACACAGGGCACAAAAATAAAATTCAAATAAGGCCGCTCCAAATTTTTTTGAACTTTTTGTCCCATGCCCCATTTTAAAAGTCGAAAATCCAATGGGGCAAAATAAAAAAAAAAGTTAAAAATTTCATCAAAATTGACCGTTTTTTGGTCTTTTTTTCATATTTGTTCAAGGAATTTCCTAAAATTTTTTAATTTTTAAGAATTTTTGTATTAAAAATTGTATTGTTACATGAATTTTCTTCTTTAAAATTTTTTTCAAAAAAATTATTTTTCAAAAATTTTTGACAGTTATTTTTATGAATTTTTTTGGTTTAAATTTTTACCTTGAAATACTCTGAGATTAATTTTAAATTATCAAATCTCAATGCAAATACCATAAAAATATAAAAATATTCATTATTGACTAAAAATTGTTAAAATTTTGTCATTTTATATGAAAAAGTATTTCAAAATTTTTTTTTATTTTGCCCCCCCATTTTGAAAAAAAGTTTTTGGGACAAAAAGTTCAAAAAAAATTTGGAGCGGCCTAACGTTAAAAATATTTTTCACAGACAAAACCACAAAAATATCCTGAAATTTTATATATTTATTAAATTGAGTCAACAATTGTTTTCGCACATCACTTTGAAATAGCTGACAAACATTTATTAAATGGTCATAATAATCCGTATTGCTCTCGTTTCAGGCAAAAACACACAAAGTGAAAACAAAAACTGAAAAACGAGGACAAGCCATTTAACATAATCCAAGGATTTATGTCCTTCCAATTACGACAGGCGAACCTTTTTTAGCAGTAATAATATGTTTCAACGTTATGTAAATCACATAATTTTAATTTTTTGTGACAAAAAGCGCTTTGTTGGTACAAAAATGTATAAATATGATGACAACAAATTTAGAAGAAACACATTTCAGGGAAATTTCATTTTATTTTATTTTATACATCATTTTTCTCTTGTGTTTGTTTTTTTTTTGTGAATTTATTTAAATAATACATCACAAAGGGCGGTTCTTTTAAAAATTTAAATTTCATGTAAATTTTGTTACAGGCTCACTGATGATGATGATGACGACGAAAAAAAATTTCAATCGCACCTGTTGCTTGAACAAACGCAAGTCCTTGTTGAGCTCAAAAAAATTATAAATTTAAAACATCACAAAAGAGACATCTTGAGTGTCATTTTTTTTTCTTGTCACGCAATGTAAAGGCGCGACGATTATTTTATTATTATGATATCAAGATGATGCGTTTAATTGTTACGAAAAGTAACAGAAGTTTGATGAGAACTCTTGACACAAAAAAAAAATAATAATAATGAAAATATCACACACAAAAATGCATGTCATTCACGAACAATTTTTACCCTGAAATACTTTAGATCAAAAAAATATTATTATATTAAATTCCATGTTACAGAATATTTATATTATTTTAATTTAAGATCAATATTCCAAGAATTTATTGTCAGAATTTCTTCGTACAAGAAATAGAAAAGCAGATGCAAAATCACGTCATGTCACCTGAGTGACAAAAAATGAAGCAATTCAAGGTTATTCGGATAGAAAACTTGCACATATGGCATCGTCACAAGTTTTTAACAAGCATGTAATGCGATTTCAGATCTGTCTTGGCGTTTGAAATATTGGAAAAAAGACAAAAATCAAGTATTTGCGGGCATACAGTAACAAAAAGGTATACAAAAGATTTTTTTATTACTTTTATTTTTTTCTCCTACTGAGTTGTGATGAGTTAAAGACACGTTGAAATCTAAAAAAAAAAGAAAAAAAAATTGACAGATTTCTACCTGTTTCCCAAAATTTATTTCATTGCATAAAAATTGCCATCCTATTGAAGAATTTCTTCATTATTGTTAGATTTCAAGGACAATTACATTTTTATTATTTTTCATGTCTCTCGAGAGAATAAAGCAACGCTCGCAGATAAATTAAATTTTCTTTTGTCAAATTCGCCATTAATCCATCGTTTTGTTGTGAGAAATTTCTTCGACGTTTGACAAATGTTTGGACATTAATTTGAAGTCGGATTCAATACCAATCAAAGTATCTTCGTGTTTTACACATTATCACACGCACCGCCAAACCAAAACTTGTCATGCATGCCAAACACATTTTGATTCAATTTTATTGGGCATTCGTCCTTTTCAGGCTATCTCTCTCTCGTTTTTTTTTTTTTTGTTGCGGCGATAAAACGTGATGTCGCGTATGGCGCGTGTTTATTCTCGGCGTGTCTTTTGATTCTCAATCCTCTTCTAAATAAATGTTCACGAATCGAGTGCGCGCCTGAGTAGGTCATGGCTTGAGTTGCATGGCAATGAGACAATAAAATAGTAAAGTTTATTATTTTTCCTTTTTTTTGTGGAACGAAAGACGTTCCGGTGCCTTTTATCGTTCGTTGGAAACGGAAACGTCATCAAAAGCGATCGATTATTCAAAAAAGGTGTCTTTTTTTAGTTGTTTAGTTCGAATGTAGTTTAGGTAAGCTTTGATCGAATAAAGTATAAAAAATTAAACTCCTATTTTGTACGGAGAAATAAATAAAATAAACAACAAAGACATGAAATTTCTATTGATTTTTTTTTTCGGTACAAAGACTTCCTCCGAGCATTGTCGTTTAAAGCATCAAAAATAACAATGCGCCGTATATAATTCCGTAAAAATCAGACAGCACCTAAAGTGCTTTTATCCTGTTTCTTACTTTTTCAAATCGTTATTTCGAAAAAAAAAATTTATTTTATTTTTAACAAAGTTTGAATACACCTTTTCCTGTGTTGTTATTTTGATTTTACTCTCAGTGCGTCATATGCGACATACAGTTTGCATCACATCCATGCCATTTGGTCTCCTTCTCTATTTCTTCTTTTGAGCTTGCAGGACAAAATCATGTGAATTTCTGTGCAATTTATTTATTTTTTCTTCCTTTATTGTTGTTTTCTTTAGAAACTTGGGTGCATTGAATTGAAGCAAAATAAAATTTCGACGGAGATTTGAGCTTTTGTTGTTAACAATTATCAAATATTGTTAAGAAGGACGACAGAAAATCACATTAATGACACTTTTGAGGTAATTAGTTCTTTTTGATGAAATATTTTCACAGAAAAAACAACATTTATGGGTCACCCTCACGAGAAGGAGCAAAGTCTGTTCTTAATTTGTTGTTGTTAGCTATAAAATTTTTGCTCTATTTACCTGAATATGAACGTTCCATGCAAGAATTCCATTAAAAGGATATGTATTGTAAATATTGCTTGCATTTAAGAGCTGACATAAAAGGTTTTGTAATAAAAATTGCTTGCTCACTGCCTACTTTTAGCAATTCTGAGACATAAATTGCAACACACATGTTTGAAAATTATGTGAAGAGCAATAAAATGATGTGATATTTCGTAATAGTTTGTGAGAATTCGTTACACATTACGCCGCAAAAGGGAGTTAAACAGCATCGAATATCAAACTATGTAACACTGTTTGCCTAATGAGCAAATAGACGCCTACTGTCGGCATGGCGGCGTTAAATATTTGAAAGGAACAGCTTTTTTTTAACAACGAAACATCACTTTTCATGTATCAAGATCAAATATGATCAAAAAAATGTTGCGTTTTTGATAAATTATGTTTTGTTCCATTTTTTCCTCCCTTCTTATTTCTTTCTTTCTTTTTTTTTCACAGATTTTTGGAAAAGTTATTAATAATATACCAACCCAAGATGTGCGATAATGTATATCGAATACATACATAGGTAACATCTGATGCCAATCATTAATCGCTTTGTTGAAGGATATGCCGAAAAAGTGTTTGAACACAGAAGATTCGAAATTTAGACGAAAGAGGCTAATTTCGCGTGTGTTTTAATAATTTAACGTTTCATCAGCCGTTCAATCTATCAGTTTTATTGATTGTTCAAGGATAGTTTGGTTTGGTCTACAACGCGTCGACGACAAGGATGAGAAGAACGACGACGTTTTTCATTCAGTTTCTATTGTATTGTTCATACATAATTAAACACAACATAAAAGCAGCAAAACTTACCCAGGCAGTCGTCGCTGAATGATGTTCTATGGAAATGCCACTCAACTGTGATTAAATCTCAACATACAGCAGCAATAAAAGCACAACGTTATGTGTTTTTGTTGTTATCGTTGTCCCGATATTATTTCTCTCTACTGTCTGCGTTCTACTTAAATGCGGAGTATTTTTCCGTATAATTCAAAAAATTGCTGATTTTTCTTTGCTTGTTATTTTCTGTCGCTCACATGAGTGTATGAGTATATCACAATAAGTTGTTTATTCGTACGACTTTGTCACAAAACTGTCTTTTCGCATTATTGTTGTTTTCATGATAATTTATTTTATTACAACACATTTATGATGTTATACCGAATGATTTTTGACTTTCCTCTTTAGCTTGACATTTGACAAAATATTTTTTTTTTTTCGTTTTCGGTCCAAATTTTGTAAGACACTTTTTTTCATTCAATGTTTTTCACGTTTTTCTTTTCCGAAATGGTTTCCATCGCAAACAATTTCCTCCCCATTTTTCGTGCAAATGTTCGCTGTGTGTTCCTTGTACTATATTTTTTTTTTGTATTAGTTACAATATAATAACAATAATAAAAAGGGAAAAAAATTACAAGACGCAGGATACTTCTACACTATATGACGTACTCTATTCAACTAAATGCTCTTGAATTTCGTTCTGATACTATTTTTGATCTCTTCTCACGACGTTCGTATGTGCGACGACGACACGAAACACGAGACGACGACTTGTACAGGACATCTCCAACGTGTATGTTTGATACACAACACACAGAGTTAATCCCTAATGGCATTGATTTTAAATTTCCTTTTGTTCACTCTCTTCGTGCCATGCATACGTTCATATGGATACATACCCTAAACACGTGTGTTGGTTGCGCATCAATGTGCGTTCGTTCGTCGTTCTGTTTGTTTGTTCAATGAATTATCCTGATGAGGCCTTTTATACGTGTGCGTTATAAAAGAGAAAATTCTCTCTCACTGTTTTCGTGGTTAATGGGCCTCATTCGTTTCTTTCATCTACATCTCTCGGAGGGCATGCGCATCAAATTTCGTGCCTCTTCTTTGCCTCTTCAAAAAAAAAAACTGAGCAAGAGTTATGGAAATGCTCGTCGTCTATATGGCTCTGAATATCATTAAGAAGAAGAAGAATAAAAATAAATATGAAAAAGTAGAAGGGTGCAAATGACGGACAAGACAATGAAGTCAGTATACAATGATAACAGAATTTTATTTCAAGACAGTGACATTTTTTTATTAACTTTGTCTCCTCAGAACGATCCTTTGTTCGAGAAATGTTAATGATAAAATATAATATGCCATCACTCATCCCTTGTCCATGCAATGAACTTTATATCTAAACAATTTCATTGACAAAAAGATCCCTGAGTTATGCAATGAACTCTTACTGTGCAATAAAGTTACTTTTTGAAGAAATCGTTTCATTGACTCAGTTAATATTATTCAACCTTAAGTATATAATATTGACAATATCAATAAAGACAAACAAAAAGAGAAAATTATTCGACTGTTATTGACAATTTTTTTGCTATTTTTTATGTTTTTTCAAAATTAATTTTTAGAGTTAATTTAAAAAAAAAATCCTGTAAAACCCAAAATTTATGTAATTCGTAAACGTGAAATTGCTTGTGCTTGAGTAACTGCATCCGTGAAAAAGCAAGATGAATGTGAAAAAAGCAAAGTTAATAACAAGTGAAAAATTCAACAGACAAAGCTAATGATAAGTGTCATCCACAGCAGCGAGAGCAAAACCATATACGTTTTCCATTTTTACATAAAAATACAAAAAGGGATTTAGTATGCAAAAAGAGTGCATTATTATCATATCAAGTGTTTGTAACAGAATAACGTGTGCATTATGGTAAAAATTATAAACTCGTCTTTATAGAGAATTTTCCATTTTTTACCGCATATCTAACGAAAGATCTAAAAAAATGTAATAATTTATGTAAGGCCGCTCCAAATTTTTTTAAACTCAAAGTAAAAAAATTTCTAAAAGCAAAATCCAATGGGGCATAAAAAAAAAAAAGTTAAAAATTACAAAAATTCAAATTTTTTGATTTATAATTTTTTTAAAAATTTTATTTTTTAAAATTTTTTCAGACAATTTTTAAAAATCAAAAAACAAATTCATAATTTTTTAAAAAAAATTTTCAATTTTTAAGCTTCAATTTTTGTATCAAAAAAATTTTGAAATTTTTTAAAAAAATTTTCTTACAAAATAAAAAAATTAAAAATTTTTTTTCAAAAAAACTTTATTTTTGAAAAAAAATTTTTTGACAGTTATTTTTTTTAACGATTTTTTTTTTTGAAATTTAGGAAAATTGAAAATTTTAAGTTAAAAATGAAAAATAAAAAAATTTAAAAAAAAAAAAATTTTGTCGAAAAAAAAAATTTTTTTTCAAAAAATTCAGTAATTTTTGCTCCAAAATATTTTAATGAAAATCCAAAAAAAAATTTTAAAATCAAAAATTTAAAAATTTTTTGGTCTTTTTTTTTTCAAGGAATGAAAAAATGAAAATATTTTCAAAAAAATTATTTTTAAAAATTTTTTGACAGTTATTTTTATTAAATTTTTTTGTTTAAATTTTTATCTTTAAATACTCTGAGATCAATTTTAAATTATTAAATTTCAAAATAAAAAACTTTAAAAAAAACAAAATTGGTTAACATTTTGTCATTTTGATGAAAAAATTTCAAAATTTTTTTTTCAAAAATTTTTTGAAAAAAATGTTTTGGGACAAAAACATCGGAAAAAATTTTTATTAACGTCAAATAAAAAGTTATTTTTTATCAAAATATTATCAAGCTTTAAAAACATATTTTGTTGAGTAAAATCTCTTTTAAAAATTTTAATTTTAAAAATTTTACTTAAAATCTTATGTTTAAATCCTTACTTTATTATTCTGACAAAAAAAAAAATATGAACTCAAATATTGATCATTACAGTTAATGTCTTAATCATGGCGTGAAATGAATTAGTTTCGTCTCACCCTTTTTATAATTTCAGTAGTTGAAATGTAAAAAAAAAGAACCAAACAATCATCTAATAATGCTTATTACACCCTTTTTGCCACTGTACACTTTCCCCTTTCTCTTCATCCTGTACCAAAAGTATCATATTATTCATCCACATGTTGATTTTTTTTTACATTTTTCATAATCTTAAATGGTATGAAGCAGTTGCATTCGTTCTAAACGCGTGCCATGGATTTTTTTTTAAAAAGAAGAGAGATAGTTGAATAACTCCTGATAGTAAATTAAAGAGTGTGATTTGCATACCATCAGCGACAAAAACACAACAATAACAAAGTTGTTCGAAGAGAGAAAGAACCGAGAGGGTATGATAAATTACAATGGAAAAAAATACAACACATTTTCAAGTGGCATAATGCAAAAGAACAATGTGCGCAAAATGGTAATAAATTGGATAAAGTTCACAACTGTTAATCTAAACTATCATTTTTTTTTGGTTGACGCAGTTTCGACTCAAATTACATACCATGACCAAGAAAAAAAGATTCAAGAATGAAATCAAAATAACTATTAACCATATGTATAATTAATTTAGAAAAAAAAAACAAGTTTCAGCGAAGAATACGCAAAATTATAACATCTGAGTCATTCACCTTGCGATACGCTATAGATTTTGAATGTGAAACCTGATTTTTTTTAAAAATCATATGTTTACAAAAACAAGCACACGTTGACCAAAAAAACCAGATATATCTATTTTAATAAATATAATAAAAACAAAATAAGAAACAGTCGTCTGTAAACTGTCTTTGGAGTAACAGCGAATAACAGTTTTTTGCAAATATATTTAAAACCTGATCTAAATAATTTCAAGGACTTTCCGGGATCATGAATATTGAAGATAGAAAGAAACAGAGCTCGACAAAACTAACGGTCGGCTTAACTGTTGTAAAATATTGCGGAAAAGCGTATTTGCCATTTCTTCAGCGACGCTATCGACATCGGAAAAACTTACCTTCAGTCGAAAATCCATTGTTGTTGTTGTCAGCAACTGATTTGGCAAATGCGATTAGAAGCAGGGAAATTTCATCGGTAGTTGTCGTTCAAGCGTACATCGATCGAATACGAGCTGTAAATCCAATACTGAATGCCGTAATTGAGGATAGGTTTGATGCGGCACTCGATGATGCGCTAAAAGCCGACAAATTGTGCAACGAATTATCTGTTGATGAATTACGAGAGAAATATCCCTTACTTGGAGTGCCATTTACTGTCAAAGAATCTGTCGGCGTCGAAGGAATGTCACAACATGTAGGCGTTGTAGCTCGCAAAGGCATGAAATGTGAAAAAGAAGGTCCCTTAATGCGGAATTTGAGACAAGCAGGCGCTATTCCGTTGTGTGTGACAAATATACCCGAATGGTGTTGCAATTGGGAGACTCATAACGTGATACAAGGAAGAACTTTTAATCCGTACAATACTTCTTACACTCCCGGCGGAAGTTCAGGAGGAGAAGCTGCTTTGTTGGGAGCTGCTGCGTCGTTATTTGGCGTTGGAACTGATTTTATGGGATCAATTCGACTTCCTGCGATGTTTTGTGGCGTCTTTGGGCATCGTCCTACAAGACCTTTGGTTAGTTTAGAAAAATCTGTTCCTGATTGGCCTGATCCAACTATTCAAAAAATCATGGCAACAGGCCCAATGTGTCGTTACGCAAAAGATTTGCCATTGCTGCTGAAAATAATGATTGGAGAAAATGTTGAATTAGCTAAACTTGACGAGGTAGTTGACTTAAAAAGTGTTAAAATATTAATGCCAACTACTTTCGCAAATAGCATAGAAGATACTCCCGTTGATAAGGAAATCGTTGAAAAACTTAATCTCGCAGCGGAGGAATTGAAAAAGCTCGGATGTAAAGTTGAACGAATCGAAATCGATTATAATGGATTATTTGAACGTCTTCTATCGAAATATTTGAGTGCTGATTTGAAGGAAGTTATCGATAACATGACTGACATTCCAAAGAGAGATGGATGTAACCTTCCATTCTTACGAGAATATCTCAAATGGGGAATGGGAAAATCTACTCATAATATTTACGCTATTCACGCGCAACTTCTTATAAGATTCAATCGGTATTATCCAACGCATCAGAATGTACCATTAATTGACGCATTTGAGAAGCAAATGAAGGTATGTAAATTTTTTCTCGATAAGGCCGCTCCAAATTTTTTTTGAACTTTTTGTCCCATGCCCCATTTCAAAAGTCGAAAATCCAATGGGGCAAAATAAAAAAAAAAAGTTAAAAATTTCATCAAAATTGATCGTTTTTTGGTCTTTTTTCATATTTTTTCAAGGAATTTCCCAAAATTTTTTTAAAAAATTCCAATTTTTAAGAATTTTTGTATTCAAAATCGTATTTTGACATGAATTTTCTTCTTCAAAATTTTTTTTGAAAAAAATTATTTTTCAAAATTTTTTGACAGTTATTTTTACGAAATTTTTTTGTTTTAATTTTAACTTGAAATACTTTGAGATAAATTTTAAATTATCAAATCTCAATGAAAATTCCATAAAATCAACTAAAATATTGATTTATCACAAAAAACTGTTAATTTTGTCATTTTGTATGAAAAAGTATTTCAAATTTTTTTTTATTTTATCCTCCCCCCATTTTGAAAAAAAGATTTTGGGACAAAAAGTTTGAAATAAATTTGGAGCGGCCTAAATAACTTCTCTTTTCATTAAAAATCATTAATTTTTCAGAATATCTTACAAAACGACAGTGTGTTACTTTTCCCAACTTTTCCAACAGCAGCTTTCAAACATCATGGATTCGTTAAATCAATTCCGGCAATGGTTTACATCCTCCTCGCATCGGTTTTCAATCTTCCAGCAACATCTATTCCAATGGGATTAAATAAAGAACAAATGCCAATAGGAATTCAAGTTATTGGAGGTCCATTCCAAGACAGACTTTGTCTTTCTGTTGCTCAATTTTTGGAAACTAAATTTGGAGGATGGGTCCCTCCGCCGTCAGAATAATCATTTTAATACAAAAGCATCACATTTGAGTGCACTGAAACGTGCAACGTGTGCTATTTCATTTATTAGATAAGTAAATATCGAAATATATCAAAAAATAAATCAAGCATATTATCAATTATTTATTGGAATTGGACTTTTTGTGCAAAAATCGACGCAAATTCAAAGGGGACTTTTAATAAACTTACCAATTTGCCATGAATATGAAGCAATGAGGCGTTAACAGGAATGTGAGTGAAAAGTTGTTTGTTTGCTTCCTCTTTTTATTTATGCGTATGGCAGTCGAACGTCAGTTTTCTGTGCGAATTAAAGAAAAAAAAAGTAAATATAAAACTTACCCCACAAAAAAAATAATTTTTTCTTATATTTATTGATCACGCGCAACTCACTAAAATCAACGTGTTTATGGAATGTAAACGTGAGGAGGGGAATAAAATAATTAGAGGGGTCAAATATATCAGAAAACCTGTCAATTTGTCGGATATGCAATATCCTATTGTCCTCCTGTCATTCCAAACAGAATCTTGATGATGATATGTTCATTATTCGCTTGGATTTGGTGCACAGATGCGTCATTTTTGTGTTGACATTGGATATAATGATACCTTTGAAGAGTGTCAGAAAATGACGAATGACGAAAAGGGGGGATAAAATACCAGATTGCATCTTCGAAGTACATTAAATCAGGAGGATTACAATATTGCATTGTTGGCATGTATCCTTGAACAAACCCCTCATTATTTATTCCTTTTTTCAGCTCCTAAATGGTATCCGCATGTCACAAATATTTACATTGTGAACAGGCAGATTGTGAATGTTTGTATCAAAAACTCACCAATAAATCAACCTACAAACTGGAGAAATGGACAAGAGAATAGGATTTTCATTAATTTCCCATAACGTCATGAAATCACCTTCTTTCTATCCCTCGTTGATTGCCAAACCTATCAATCTTGCACTGCTCATTGAGTTGTTGTTTGAAAATCTTTCGAGCGTTCGTTCATGTATACTACACGAAAACATCATTAAATATTTGTCAAAGTCCATTAATTATTCATCTTGCAAAATACAAGGCAAGACATTTCCATTAAAACCAAGCCAAAATGCATTTTTGAAGACATTAATGTTATATGACTTGATTTTGAATATTACAATTTTTGCCCAAAGTTATCTGAAAATTTATAAAAAAAAAAAATTTTAATATGTAACTCTCATATTTTATATAATTTTCATTTTTTAAGCTTAAGAAACATCATATAGAATTTCAAAATAAAAATACGTATTTTTACGTATTTTTTATTTTTCAATATTTAGGCCGCTCCAAATGAAAACCAAAAATAAAATCCAAAATTTTTGAAAAAAAAATAAAAAAAAATTTTGAAATACTTATTTTCATACAAAATGACAAATTTTTAGCAATTTTTGATCGTTGATCAACATTTTTGTTGTTTTTTAATAATCTTTTTTGAAAATTTCAAATTAAAAATTGATTTAAGATCAATTTAAGTTAAAAATTGAAAAATTAAAATATCATAAAAAATAACTGTCAAAAAAATTTGAAAAAAAAAATTCAGTAATTTTATGAAAAATTTTTTTAGAGAAGAAAATTCAAGTTAAAATATGATTTTCAAAACAAAAATTAAAATAATTGAAAATTTTTTATAATTTTTTTTTGAAAATGTCTTGAAAAATTATGAAAATACAACAAAAAACGATCAATTTTGATAAAATTTTTAACTTTTTTTTTAATTTTGCCCCATTGGATTTTTGACTTTTAAAATGGGGCATCGAACTTTATTTTTGATTTTCGTTTGGAGCGGCCTTAAGCTTGAGAGCGATCAAAAAGACCTTCAAAGAAATTTTCCGTAATTTTTGATGAATTTCAAGCTTAAAAACTAACAAAGACTTTCGAAAAAAAAAATTATGGAATATTTACGATTTTTATATTTTTCAATTTTCAAGCTTGAAAACCATCAAAAAGACATTCAACCAAAATTTCTGTAAATTTTTACGGAAAATTATACATTTTCAACCATCAAATAAACATTAAAAGAAAATTTCTAAAAAAAAAGAAAATGTAAATTGATTTAAACGTTTATCTCACCATTTTTCTATTTAGAACATGTTTAACAACACTCAAAATCATCAACAAGACAGACAAGGCAAAAGTTTGTTGTCTAAGTAAGAAGAATCCCAACTATTCGTCGTTTCCAGTCAGTAAATCTAATAAATATGTATGAGGAACGTTTGCTGATATAAAGCCTTTAGCTACATACGTGACAATCTACACGGCGCAGAACCACATCCACTCGCTTGTACAATGACCCAAATGTGTGTTTAGTCTCTTATTTATTCTAATCCGCATGTTTATGCTCCGATTTTTTTCTGCGCTCCATTCAGAGGACACCAAGATTCAGATTCAGCGTTTTTTCTAATACGAGAGAGATGAAAAAATAGACAGAAAAAAACGGTGTAATAAAATGTGAGTTTATTTTGTTTTATCGTGTAATAAATTTCATGTCCAAGAACACACAAACACTCACATGTGTGCCTCTCGAATAAAAATGGGGCAAATGCTACAGACATACATATAACTCTTCCTATTACAAAATTGCTACCAATTGTTTTATTTTACAAGCAACGTAAAATAATAACAGAAAGCGACGTAACCACTTCAGTTTTTTTTTATTTATTACACGAAAATTTGTATTTTATTTACTTACTGTTTCTTGCCAACACTGCTCTCGTGTCTTTGGGATACTTTCCTTATTATTACAAATTTAAGTATTATTCCTGTTTTATTTTCTTTTTCTCTCCTTTTTATTTCACACACCATTATTTTGTCACATATTCCAGTTTTATAAGGTACATAAAGAGGAAAAACAGGTGCCATTTTCCATATAAAAAATTTGTTACCCGCGGCAATTTCATCTCGTTGTTTATGCTTTCGACGAATTTCGTACGAGAAAATTGCTCACAGTAAATTTGTCGTCAATTTGATAAGTAACTGTTAAGGAATATATGTATTCAAATCAAAAACATTTCGACCTGACCATTCCCAAAATATTTATTTTTGTTATCTCGAGTTTTTTGTTCCTCTTACTTTTTGCAGCAGGAAGCAGTAAGAAATGTCACACACTTTTTTGACTGTCCAAGTTATGAACGTGATCGCACGTATCAGCACATTTGTCATCTAATTTATTTTCCATTTATAGAAGAGCGTTGTAGGAGCAGCGAAATTTCATTTACAAAAAACGGGTTGATGAGAAATCTGAAAAAAATGAAGACTAAAGTGTATTTTTTATTTTAAAAAAATAAAAAAAAATTCAACTTTTCCCGAAAAGTAACAAAAACGCAAAATTTTCCAAACTACATTTATTAAACTGTACAAAGATAAAACATGTAATACAGTTCCGTTTCTTTCTAACATGTTTTATGTAAGTTAAATTACTGCCATTTCACACAAATTTTTACATTGTACGTGTCACATGTTTGTTACATTAATTTTATTTGCTCTTAAAAAAAAAGTTATCTGCTCTATATATTTTTAGAATTCAATAAGAGACTCGTTGAAGTGAGTTACGATCCTCTAATAGGATATAATATTGATTAAGATTGAATACGCTGCCTTTTAAGATTACGACTTTCTTTGCCTTTCATTTCAGAAACAAAAGGCAATCTGATTCAAGCTGAGGAAAATGTCACTTTTTAAATCTCACGATAAAAAGATTGCAATTAAACTTCGTCCTGAAAACCATTAATCTTATTCTTTTGTCACATACACGAAAGTAACATAAGATTTTTGCCTTTTTTAATTTTTCATGAGCGAAATTGAAGAAAAAAGTTAAAAAAGACTTCTTTATGTGTTTTGCGGGATAACATCTAAATTTATTTATTTTATAAAATAAAAATTTAAAAAAAATTATCTCCTCGTCAAACATGGGAAGGCAAGAAACTTGTCTTGAGCGATATTTTTCATCAAAAAAAAATCTTATGAAAATCTTAATTTTTTTTTTTTGAAAATTTGGAAAAAAAAATCAAACGCCTTCTCATGAAACTTATCCTGAACAAGTTTTTTTAAAAAAAAAAAAAAAAAAAAAAAATTTTTTTTGAAAATTTGGAAAAAAAAAATTTTTCTTCGTCAAACGCCTTCCCATGAAACTTGTCCTGAACAAGTTTTTTAATCAAAAAAAAAAAAAATTTTTTTTGAAAATTTGGAAAAAAAAAAAAAAAAAAAAAAAAAAATTTTTTTTTTTTGAAAAAAAAAAAAAAAATTTTTTCTAAAAAAAAAATTTATTCGTCAAACGCCTTCCCATGAAACTTGTCCTGAACAAGTTTTTTAATCAAAAAAAAAAAAAATTTTTTTTTTGAAAATTTGGAAAAAAAAATTTTTCTCTTCGTCAAACGCCTTCCCATGAAACTTGTCCTGAACAAGTTTTTACATCAAAAAAATTTTTTGAAAAATTTGGAAAAAAAAATTTTTTTCTCTTCGTCAAACGCCTTCCCATGAAACTTGTCCTGAACAAGTTTTTTAATCAAAAAAAAAAAAAATTTTTGAAAAATTTGTAAAAAAAAAATTTTTTCTCTTCGTCAAACGCCTTCCCATGAAACTTGTCCTGAACAAGTTTTTTAATCAAAAAAAAAAAAAAAAATTCAAAATTTGGAAAAAAATCTTATCTCCTCGCCTTCCCATGAATTTTTTTTTTTTTTATTATTGCTTACGCTTTGCAACCATTATTTTAATAAATATTTCGCTACCCCCGTCAGTGAATTACTTCCAGTTGCATTAACATAAGTTCAAATAAATAACTATTCATTGCTTTGAATATATATTGAAAACTGTTTCGTTTCGAACCTTTGAAGATATTGCGAAAACAACAAAATTTTCGAGTGCACACACACGAACAATAGAGAAGTTCGTCTTCTTAGCTCATTCGTTTTTTTGTTGCGAAAGCTTTGTTGTTATTATTATTTATTCTATTCTTTAATCCCGTTCTTATGTGGTTCTCTAATCCTTAATAATGTGCCTTTTTCTACTTAATCTTTGTGAATACAAACAAAAGTACGACGACGACGACGACGTATGAGGCAAAAAGTATTTATTTTGGGTTGTGTAATAAAATAAAATGAGATTTAGCTTAGAAAAGGAATTCGTTTTCGTCTTTCACAACATTCCCTAATATATATTGGAACGAAATGAAGGAATTCTAAACACACCGAAGACGAAAAGGAAAATATGACAAAATATTACCCAGACAACAATAGTACCTTGGATTTGTTTGTTTACTTACAAAATTCTAATCTGTGTTAATGTTCCATTTTCGAGCCTTCTCGTGACGCATAAATTATTAGTTTATGACCCAAAATCACATTATTCTGCTATTTAATCTCTATTCAATGAATGTATTATTCTTGCATCTTCTTGAGTCGGCTTCTGTTCGGGTTTTCTTTTATCATTACCTGTAAATACGTTAAAGAGAATGCAATGAGACCGACCACATGTTGATGTTAATTTAAGTCATCGAGATAATGACACGTATCTTTAGGTAGGTGTTTTGAATGATTTAACCTCTTATCTTTCTTTCGGATGATATGAGAGTTTAGATCAAGTTTATGATAATATTTAATAATAAAATGGATTAAAGACATTTATGATGGTCTTACGATTGTTTATGATCTTTAAATAAGAATCAAGTAGGCTGATTAATCTGTCATTTTAATGCTGATACTTTAAATTTAATAAGAAAATTTTGTTCAAAATGACAAATGAAGAGAGCTTTAATGGACAACTTCTAAATTCTGTGTGGCAAGTGTGTGAAAAAGTCAGAAAAGTACTTGAGAAAGAAGGTTTTGCCTTGAGTTATTTATTTCGGAATTATGATCCAAGAGGAACAGGACTTGTTGAAGGTAAAATATATTTTTTTTATTATATATTTTTAATAATTTTTTTTTAGAAAGTCAATTTTTTACTGTATTGATGAAAAATTTGCGTGGAATTTTGACATTGGATGAATTGGAAATAAAATTATTATCAAATTACTTCAAGTTAAGAAATGGGAAAATTCATTACAAGCAATTTTGTGACGTTATGGAAGGCTTTCCTAATGAAGTTCTTGAAGATGTGTCAAAAAATTGTACAGATCAAAGAGGCTCCGTAGAGAAAAATACCTTATCGAATTTCGAAAATCATCATATTTGTTTGTTACTCACCAAAATTGCTCATAGTGTTCGTCTCAGAGAAGTTGCATTAAAACCATATTTTGAAGATTACGAAGTAATAGCCAAAAATAACGGAACAGTTACATTTTCTCATCTCTACCGTCTCTTACATTTCCTCGGAATAGAACTAAGCAACAAAGATTTTCAAATATTGGTTAAAAAATACATACAAGACTCGTATACTATCAATTATGAAAATTTTGTCAAAGATATCGAGACTTACGTTTGTTTCTTTGATCGAAATCGACCTTCATCGTACGAACAAGATGTAGCTCAAAATTATCCGGGAAAATTTATTGAAGTAAAAATACCTTCCATCAACAGATCAGAAGTTGAAACTGGAAATTGGATTTTTGGAAGACCATCGACATGCCATCCATCTGTTACGAGTCATTTTTATCGGAGAAACAGAGCATTTATTGACTTAAATACCATTTTTGAGTCGATTCAAAAACACATTGTAAGCAATAAAATTAATATGGTAGAATATTTTCGTCAATTCGACTCGTTTCTTCATGGATGTGTCACAAAATCTCAATTTAAACGAGTTTTAGAAGCGATTGGTATATCAGGTCTGAATCGAATTTATTGGTCAGAAGAAGAAATAGAACGTCTTTGTGAAGTCTTTGCTAAAGAAGAAAATCCTGAATTAGTGAATTGGAAGTTGTTCAAGAACGAGATCGAGTGTGGATATTCTAAAGGAAATTGTAGTTTACCGCCTTTGAAAGAAATTACACAGGAGGATATCGTAAACGAAATTAAATGTCAAAATATTGAATCAAAAATTCAAAAAAATTTGAACGAAAGAAGTTTTTCTCTTGAACCTTTTTTCAAAGATTTTGATCGGTAAGTTTTAAGTTTGTATGTTTAAATAATATCTCAAAAAATTTTTACCGCATTTCGAAGAAAAAATGCGGTATTAAACTCGACTTGTCGTGTGTGTGTGTTCCGGTGTGTCCCAAAATTTTTGTAAGTAATTCTTAGTTATTTGAGTACCCTAAGGGTCTCTGGGCATAAAAAATGAAATTGAAAAAAAAATCCTTTGACATGGTTTTGATTTGAAAACTAAATCAAGAGCAAAAAAACTGTGTCAAAGCTATTTTTGTCAAATCTTGCTCCAAATGGATAGAAATTTGTCAGAGGGCTCTAATTTATCATTTTTAATCATTTTATAACTCAAAACTGCCAAAAAATTGAAACTGAAAAAAAATTTTTTCTTTGACATAGTTTTGTCTTAAAAACTAAATCAAGAGCAAAAAAAACTGTGTCAAAGCTATTTTTGTCAAATCTTGCTCCAAATGGATAGAAATTTGTCAGAGGGCTCTAATTTATCATTTTTAATCATTTTATAACTCAAAACTGCCAAAAAATTGAAACTGAAAAAAATTTTTTTCTTTGACATAGTTTTGTCTTAAAAACTAAATCAAGAGCAAAAAAAAACTGTGTCAAAAACTGTGTCAAAGCTATTTTTGTCAAATCTTGCTCCAAATGGATAGAAATTTGTCAGAGGGCTCTAATTTATCATTTATAATCATTTTATAACTCAAAACTGCCAAAAAATTGAAACTGAAAAAAAATTTTTTTCTTTGACATAGTTTTGTCTTAAAAACTAAATCAAGAGCAAAAAAACTGTGTCAAAAACTGTGTCAAAGCTATTTTTGTCAAATCTTGCTCCAAATGGATAGAAATTTGTCAGAGGGTTCTAATTTATCATTTTTAATCATTTTATAACTCAAAACTGCCAAAAAATTGAAACTGAAAAAAAATTTTTTCTTTGACATAGTTTTGTCTTAAAAACTAAATCAAGAGCAAAAAAACTGTGTCAAAAACTGTGTCAAAGCTATTTTTGTCGAATCTTGCTCCAAATGGATATAAATTTGTCAGAGGGTTCTAATTTATCATTTTTAATCATTTTATAACTCAAAACTGCCAAAAAATTGAAACTGAAAAAAAATTTTTTCTTTGACATAGTTTTGTCTTAAAAACTAAATCAAGAGCAAAAAAAAACTGTGTCAAAGCTATTTTTGTCAAATCTTGCTCCAAATGGATAGAAATTTGTCAGAGGGCTCTAATTTATCATTTTTAATCATTTTATAACTCAAAACTGCCAAAAAATTGAAACTGAAAAAAAATTTTTTCTTTGACATAGTTTTGTCTTAAAAACTAAATCAAGAGCAAAAAAACTGTGTCAAAAACTGTGTCAAAGCTATTTTTGTCAAATCTTGCTCCAAATGGATAGAAATTTGTCAGAGGGCTCTAATTTATCATTTTTAATCATTTTATAACTCAAAACTGCCAAAAAATTGAAAGGGTTCTAATTTATCATTTTTAATCATTTTATAACTCAAAACTGCCAAAAAATTGAAACTGAAAAAAAAAATTTTTCTTTGACATAGTTTTGTCTTAAAAACTAAATCAAATGGATAGAAATTTGTCAGAGCAAAAAATTGAAACTGAAAAAAAATTTTTTCTTTGACATAGTTTTGTCTTAAAAACTAAATCAAGAGCAAAAAAACTGTGTCAAAGCTATTTTTGTCAAATCTTGCTCCAAATGGATAGAAATTTGTCAGAGGGCTCTAATTTATCATTTTTAATCATTTTATAACTCAAAACTGCCAAAAAATTGAAACTGAAAAAAATTTTTTTCTTTGACATAGTTTTGTCTTAAAAACTAAATCAAGAGCAAAAAAACTGTGTCAAAAACTGTGTCAAAGCTATTTTTGTCAAATCTTGCTCCAAATGGATAGAAATTTGTCAGAGGGCTCTAATTTATCATTTTTAATCATTTTATAACTCAAAACTGCCAAAAAATTGAAACTGAAAAAAAATTTTTTCTTTGACATAGTTTTGTCTTAAAAACTAAATCAAGAGCAAAAAAACTGTGTCAAAAACTGTGTCAAAGCTATTTTTGTCAAATCTTGCTCCAAATGGATAGAAATTTGTCAGAGGGCTCTAATTTATCATTTTTAATCATTTTATAACTCAAAACTGCCAAAAAATTGAAACTGAAAAAAATTTTTTTCTTTGACATAGTTTTGTCTTAAAAACTAAATCAAGAGCAAAAAAACTGTGTCAAAAACTGTGTCAAAGCTATTTTTGTCAAATCTTGCTCCAAATGGATAGAAATTTGTCAGAGGGCTCTAATTTATCATTTTTAATCATTTTATAACTCAAAACTGCCAAAAAATTGAAACTGAAAAAAATTTTTTTCTTTGACATAGTTTTGTCTTAAAAACTAAATCAAGAGCAAAAAAACTGTGTCAAAAACTGTGTCAAAGCTATTTTTGTCAAATCTTGCTCCAAATGGATTGAAATTTGTCAGAGGGCTCTAATTTATCATTTTTAATCATTTTATAACTCAAAACTGACAAAAAATTGAAACTGAAAAAAAATTTTTTCTTTGACATAGTTTTGTCTTAAAAACTAAATCAAGAGCAAAAAAACTGTGTCAAAAACTGTGTCAAAGCTATTTTTGTCAAATCTTGCTCCAAATGGATAGAAATTTGTCAGAGGGTTCTAATTTATCATTTTTAATCATTTTATAACTCAAAACTGCCAAAAAATTGAAACTGAAAAAAAATTTTTTCTTTGACATAGTTTTGTCTTAAAAACTAAATCAAGAGCAAAAAAACTGTGTCAAAAACTGTGTCAAAGCTATTTTTGTCAAATCTTGCTCCAAATGGATTGAAATTTGTCAGAGGGCTCTAATTTATCATTTTTAATCATTTTATAACTCAAAACTGCCAAAAAATTGAAACTGAAAAAAAATTTTTTCTTTGACATAGTTTTGTCTTAAAAACTAAATCAAGAGCAAAAAAACTGTGTCAAAAACTGTGTCAAAGCCTTTTTTGTCAAATCTTGCTCCAAATGGATTGAAATTTGTCAGAGGGCTCTAATTTATCATTTTTAATCATTTTATAACTCAAAACTGCCAAAAAATTGAAACTGAAAAAAAATTTTTACTTTGACATAGTTTTGTCTTAAAAACTAAATCAAGGAAAAAACTGTGTCAAAAACTGTGTCAAAGTCATTTTTGTCAAATCTTGCTCCAAATGGATTGAAATTTGTCAGAGGGCTCTAATTTATCATTTTTAATCATTTTATAACTCAAAACTGCTAAAAATTGAAACTGAAAAAAATTCCTTTGACATGGTTTTGTTTTGAAAGTGTATGAAATTGCAAAAGGGTCATGAGGAGTACGAAAATGTGACTTGAGGAGTACGAAATTGTGAAATGAGGAGTACAAAAAAGCGTATATATATAACATCGAAATGCGGTATAGTATGTCGTGCTTTAGACGACTACTTTCTCTATTTTTTTTTTAATTTTAGGCACAATTTGGGTTATGTAACATTAAATCAATTCTATCAAGTACTTTCTCAATTAGGAACTCCTTTAACGGGTGAAGAAATTCAAGCAATCGAACAAAAATATTCCAACTTCAAAGGTTTTCACTATATCGCTTTTCTCAAAAAAATCGAACCTCAAATTGTTATTCGCCCAAAATACGAAGATTTTGTTCAACGAAAAATTTTAGTTAATCGTCGCACTCTTCATGAACCTCCTAAAGATGAACACGACATCGTCGAGATTCTTGCTAACGTTAAATCTCAAGTCGTCAAGAAACGAACCAACATTCTTCAATTCATGTCTGGCTTTGATCCGATCAATCATCAAGTCATTACTTGCTCGGAATTCAAACGTAGCTTGAGAAATGCCGATATTATTTTAACGGATAACGAAATGAATGTTCTTTGTGTGATGTTTAAGGCGCCATTACGAGACGGATATGTTGACTACATTCGATTCTGTGACTTGATTGAAGAGGTTTTTACTCAAAAGAGACTTTTACATAATCCTCTAATTGTTCCGTTGCAACATTTACCGTCAAATGATGGCGTTGACAATAACTTAACAAACGATGAACGAGCTGTTGTCTCCGAAGTGTTGAAAAAACTTTCACGATATCACGATACATTTAGCAATATGTCTGAACTGTTTCAAAATTATGATAAAACCCAATGCGGAGCTGTAACGAAAGAACAATTAACAAAAATATTAATATTAAGAGACATTCGAATGTTATCGCAACACGAAATTGAAATATTGCACAAGTGCTTTAACAAGAAAAATCGATTTTTATATCGAGACTTTTTAAAAGCTCTTAAACTGGTAGCAAATGCACAAATTCAATTGCCATTCTGACGCATTGTCCGAGAGTTTTTCAATTTCTTATCAAAAGGACGATCACCCCTTCTTACATATGCGATACTCAAGACGAAAAAGGGGGTCTGTTAACAACGAGATTATGGAAATATATAAATAGAATCCAAAATCCATGCACTTAAAGCGTGTGATAAATCAAGATTTTCATTATATGATAAAACACTCTTGGTTTTCGTTCGTGCCTCTGTTGATATTGCTCTGTATTGTTTTTGCACAAAAATCTTCAGACAAAACCGGAAATTAAAATCGTAAATTTTATTCTGCTTCCAAATTTGCTGCTGCTTAGAATAATTTGCGTAAATATATAAAATTTAACAAGAATTTTCGATAATTTTCGAAACGCGCAACTTGAAATCGAAAATTATAATATTATAGCAGCAGCTAACACATTTAACCGCAAACACATGGTTATTAATCTTATATTATTTCTTACACCATTTAAACGCTTCAATTGCTGCGGTCGACAATTAAATACAAGTTTAACATACCTACCTTGATTTGATGAAATTTCCCACAAACATGAAGCAGAACATTTTGAATGACTTATTCAGTTTTTCGGTTTCCTACTGAATGCAATGAAGGAAGGAGTGAGTGAGAAAATAGTTTTGTCTTGTAAATTTTGTTGTTTTTTCGATTCACTGAACAATGCCGGGCTTTTGCTTGACCACAAACTGCAAGTCATGAATGTTCAAAAGAAAATGTGAGATTTCGGGTTACATCAAATATATTGCATTCCTCTATTTTGTTATGAGAACCGAGGAAGAATGAATGATTTCGAAGACAAAAGTTTTGTTTGTTTGAGTGATCTTAATCGATTTTTAAAGGAATTCACAGCGTGTGTGAGAATAAAAAGAAAGAACCTTAAGCAAATATCGATTCGTAATCATTCCATAGAGATTTCTCAAGATCATGAAAACAACACGACGCTATTTGTTTATAAAGTGATAACGTTCATCATATATAAGATGCAATATATTGTACGAAACTTGATAATTGCGACGTATAACATTTTAAAATGTACAAGGGGATTCCCAATGAGACATATTATTGTGATTTTTTGATTTTTTATAACGAAAGTAAGACTAAATGGTGATTTTTAGATAATATTTTACGGGGACTTACATTTTCTTAAGTCAAAATCCGTATAAATATGAAGCGAAATCATCTAAAAGCATCATTAAGTGAACGAATTAACAACAAAATAGAATATTTAAACCTACTTTCAAATAAAAAAATGTTGAAATTTACCGTTCTTGCTCTCATTGCAGTGTCTTCTGTTAACGCTCAAGGCGATTATCACACTTCAGCAAGCAAACAATTCGGAGACGCCAATCGCAATGTCGTTCTCAGCGGTTACGGTTCTCAACCAGCAAATGGTCCGCCAACTCTCGGAGGCGCAGCAACGTTCAACGCAAATAATCATGCCGCTTCTCTCGGCGGATCTCATACACTCGGCGTTGGAAGTCAAGTAACGGGATCAGGTAGCTTAAATTTGGCGAATTCAGGACCTCACAGATTGGATGCCAACGCTTTTCACACACACAATTTCCCGAATCACGGAAAGAGCTTCGGTACATCAGGCGGCGGTTTGGGATACACGCATGCTAATGGACATGGATTGTCGGGAAGTGTCTCGCATACTCCAATGTTCAAGCAAACGGAGACTCGTGTGCAAGGAAATGTAAATTTGTTTAAAGATCGTCATAGCAGCTTGGATGCTCATGTTGGAAGAAGTCAAAGTTTCAGCCCGTACGGAAATAGTCGCCCAAATCATTTTGGAGGAATTACTTATCAACGTAGATTTTAAGAAAAATATTCTGAAAATTAAAAAAAAAAATTAGAATAAGGCCGCTCCAAATGATAATCAAAAATAAAGTCCGATGCCCCATTTTAAAAGTCGAAAATCCAATGGGGCAAAATAAATAAAAAAGTTAAAAATTTAACCAAAAATGACCGTTTTGCAGTGTATTTTCATAATGTTTCAAGAAAATTTCCAAAAAACTGTTGAAAAATTTTCAATTTATTCTAATTTTTATTTTGGAAATCATATTTTAAATTTTCTTCTCTAAAAATATTTTTCATAAAATTATTAAATTTTTTTTTTCAAAATTTTTTGACAGTTATTTTTTATGAAATTTTTTTCTTTAATTTTTAATATGAAATATTCTGAAATCTATTTTAAATAAGCAAATTTCAAAGTAAATAGTAAAAAAAACATCAAAAATATTATTTAACGCTCAAAAATTGATAAAATTTTGTCATTTGGTATGAAAATAGTATTTCAAAACTTTTTTTTTTTTTTGCCCCCCCCCCCCATTTTATTTTAAAAAATTTTGGACTTTATTTTTGATTTTCATTTGGAGCGGCCTAAAGTAAAGAAATTTATTATAATCACACATCCCTTGTATTGTCTCCATCTATCTTTTTTGCTCGAGTTTACAACTTATTGTCGTGCTATTTAGCATTCCGCTTGAGTGTTGTCGAAAAACAATCAGTTTGTCATGCTGTTCTTCTGTCGCCGATCTATTTTGCATAAGTTTAACCTTAAAAATTTAAATAAACATATTTTGCAACGACGACGACGACTCGAAATTTTAAACTGAATCTTAACATAGTTATCGTGAAGGGACTTGTTTTAATTTTCTTCTTTCTATTCTTTCGTTTTGTGTAAAAATATTGAAATAAGATAACAACGACGAAGCTACACTTTGATATTGATACGTGAGCTGCAAGGGAAATTTCGGATGTTCGTGTCACAAAAGCGACGCAGAAACTCTCACGTGTCATTTTAAATCTTTGCTACATTTAATTAAAGCCTGAGTTTTATTTGAAAATTGCTTTCATATTAAATGAAGTGTTGTTAAATAAGAGCCATTTTCGTCTTAAAACTTTTCAATTCAGACAATATAGCAGAAATTAGCTAAAGGCGATTAAACACAAAGGCAATTGATATCAATTTCAGAAGGTGTGAATCGACAAAAAAATGGAGCGCGACGTGAATTTTCATCAATGATATTTTTTTTCTCGGAAAAATTTTCAAGCCATGTTTCGGAAGACAAACATTATGCAGGTTATGTTTAAGTTGGAAAGAAGAACAACCAACATTCTCACGTAAATAATACAAATTAAGGAAAATATAAAGTAAAATGCAACATTTACATAACAAAACCTGCCTCAAACTTTTCCTTGATAACGTGTCTCGTATTCGTCTCTAACACGAAACTCCTTATCTCCTTAAAACTCTTCTTCTTCTTCTCTTGGCAAGTTAAATAGCAACAAATCACACATCACGTTTCTGTTTTATATTTTGTTTTTCTTGTATCAGAATGTATTTTGAAGAAAAAGCGGGCACATTTACCACAAAAAGGATGATAATAAAATACGAAAAGATGAGCAACATTTTTGTTTTTTTTTTTCATGTGAAATAAAACACAAGCAAACAATCCTAATTAATTCTGAACTTTTTTCATATTCAGTATGAGTTGTAACCTAATTAAAAGTATACGACAGAAAAAGGATCCAAAATTCCTGAAAAATTCTCGGCAAAAATTGAATAGTAACTCAATTAAACAAATTCTTGGAAATGACTCTGATGATGATTTTTTTTTTTGTTTTAAACATAAAAACGAATAATTACGAGAGAGTTGCAATTATCGCAGCGTTTAAAGTTTACATTTTAACATTTTAAAAAAACAAGTGCTTCAGGCTTATTTTGATTTCTGTTGGATTTCCGCTAAGGTGCAATGAGACTCCTTACTGTAAAAATTATGATTCACAAAAACTGTAAAAAATTAAAAAATTAAATTTAAAAAAAAAAAATTCTGTCCAATAAAAAAAATTAAATTAAATTTTAAAAATTAAAAAAAAATTTTCTGTCCAATAAAAAAAAATTAAATTAAATTTAAAAATTAAAAAAAAAATTCTGTCCAATAAAAAAAATTAAATTAAATTTTAAAAATTAAAAAAAAAATTCTGTCCAATAAAAAAAAATTAAATTAAATTTTAAAAATTAAAAAAAAAATTTTTGTCCTAAAACGAAACAAAAAAAATTAAATTAAATTTTAAAAATTTTAAAAAACTTTTCTGTCCAATAAAAAAAAATTAAATTAAATTTAAAAATTAAAAAAAAAATTTCTGTCCAATAAAAAAAAATTAAATTAAATTTTAAAAATTTAAAAAAAAATTTCTGTCCAATAAAAAAAAAATTAAATTAAATTTTAAAAAAAAATTTCTGTCGAATAAAATTAAATTAAATTTTAAAAATTAAAAAAAAATTTTTCTGTACAATAAAAAAAAATTGAATTTAAATAAAATTTAAAAATTAAAAAAAAAAATTTCTGTCCAATAAAAAAATTAAATTAAATTTTAAAAATTAAAAAAAAATTCTGTCCAATAAAAATAAATTAAATTAAATTAAAAAAAATTTTTTTCTCCAATAAAAAAAATAGAATTAAATTTTAAAAATGAAAAAAATAAATATATTTACCATTTTCTGTCCTTCTAAAATCCTTTTTGACTTAAAAAATAATCTAAAATTTTCTGTCCAATAAAAAAAAATTAAATTAAATTTTAAAAATTTAAAAAAAAATTTCTGTCCTAAAACGAAATAAAAAAAATTAAATTAAATTTTAAAAATTTAAAAAAAAATTTCTGTCCTAAAACGAAATAAAAAAAAATAAATTAAATTTTAAATTAAAAAAAAATAAAAAAAAAAAATTAAATTAAATTTTAAAAATTAAAAAAAAAATTTCTGTCCTAAAACGAAATAAAAAAAATAAATTAAATTTTAAAAATTAAAAAAAAAATTTCTGTCCTAAAACGAAATAAAAAAAATTAAATTAAATTTTAAAAATTTAAAAAAAAATTCTCGCAAATTCATCAAATATGGGTTGAAAATTGACTTGAGAAAAAAAAAACGAGACACCAATTTTTCACAGTGTATGAAGCGAAGAGAATTGAACGTACAACTCAAATGAAAACATAATTAGGCTTGTTTGAGAAAAAAACGAAAAGGAAGGAGCTTGAGAGAGCAAGAATGTACATAATAAAAAAATAAAAAAAAAACATGCAATCGTGTCATTGCGAGTGACGTGCCTTACGGATATTTTTGTTTTGATATTTGGTCAGGTAACAATTGTTGGGGAGTTTTGCTTTCGAATGGAGATGCTCTGAAACAACTACCCTTGTCTATTTTCATAATTCTTTTTCGCACCCCATCCATTTTTTTTTGTCTTTTTCACAAGTTAGAAAGTAACAGACTATTAAAGATGCCTCCAGCTGAGACATGAGACATTGCATTTAACTGCTGCAACACACATAAAAGCTCATTTAAGGTATTAGAAATATAATTGGATTTCATATATATTGCAATTTTTGCCATCGTCGTCGTTTTTTCTCCGCTTTTCTTCTACAAACCAATCTACAATTAAATATTCTCTGTGCGTAGTTTCTCTTCTCGTTATCATGTTAAATGGTTAATATCGGCAAAAACACTTCAGTATATTCGCCTTTGTCAATGCGATGCTGTAATGACATAAAAGTACATTTGTAATCCCATTTTGATATATTGCTGCGTCTAATTACATGTACAAAATCCTCGTCACCCTCGCACAGTAGTCTCGGTTGCTCTCGGTAATTTTATTAGTATTTTACATTTGAAAGTATCTTTTGATGTTGTTTTGCAAGGAATTCCTCTTCATTATCGTTCGTGTACGCGCGATGGATAAACGCATTTAAAATGTCACATGCACTTAAGACTCGACATAAATTATATCGCAAGTGTCGCAAGTAAACATGCATTTTAACATGCAGTCAACATCAAGAAGGGTGAGACATTAAAGTAACTCCCTCGGGGAATCACTCGAATTATGAATATTTTTTCTGAAACGCATCTTGATTTTAAAATTGCCCATTTAGTTTCTAATTGAGGATGGCACGTTTAGAAGACATCGTACAAGACAGGCACACGACACTCTGATTTGATTATTCGTTTAAAATTGTTATGATTATCGTAAGAAACGGGAGAGAAGCGTTAATGAAGTGTGTTGCATCGTTAAAAATAAAGATTGTAGATGACCTTGCATCTTTCACGTATTTTACATGCATACGGCAGAAAATAAATAACATTTTTAAGGAAAATTTGAATGAGGTTGAAAATTTGAGTTTTTACTTTTAAAATATATGTTAAAAATCCATTTTAGGCCGTTCCAAATTTTTTTTGAGCTTTTTGTCCCATGCCCCATTTCAAAAGTGAAAAATCTAATGGGGCAAAATAAAAAAAAAGTTAAAAATTTCATCAAATTTGACCGTTTTTTGGTCTTTTTTATATATTTTTTAAGTAATTTCAAAAAATTTTTAAAAAATTTTCAATATTTAAGAATTTTTGTATTAAAAATCGTATTTTAACATGAATTTTCTTCTTAAAAATTTTTTTCAAAAAATTACTTTTCAAATTTTTTTGACAGTTATTTTTTAAAATTTTAATTTTTCAATTTTTAACAAAAATTAAAATTTTAAAATTTTTTATAAAAGATTAAAAAAAACAACAAAAATTATGAAAATCAACTAAAAATTTGTCATTTTGATGAAAAAAGTTTTAACTTTTTTTTTTATTTTGTCATTTTGATTTTCAAAAATTTTGGACTTTATTTTTGATTTTCATTTGGAGCGGCCTTAAGTAAAAAAAAAATATTTTTGTTTAATTTTTTTCCACAAAATTCGAAAAATACAATTAAACATTGAAAACTCACAATTTCAAACCTATATAAACGAAAGTAAGGTCTAATGTTCCCCTAAAGTAAAATAAAGTTAAAAGAAATTTTAATTTTTCATGTAAGAATAATAATAAATAAACAAAAAGTATCACATTTCCTTCCATTTTCGTCTCTTGAAACTCTCTTCAAACATTAGTTATGCATTAATTTATTGTAATTATCAGACAATATTTTATCCAATTTGTCAAGTTTTTGTGATATGCTTCAATATCTTCAGTACTTCAAGTAAAAAGTGTCTCACTTGACAACCGGATACCAACAAAAACACGAGATTTACTTTATCCATTCGTTTAATGATTAACGAATATGTAGCGACAATCTGAAGGAAAGAGTTGAAAAAAGAACAAGCGGTAGTTGAAGAACATCATATTCTAATTAAAATGACTAACAGGAGACACATTCATTTACATATTACTTTAATGTCACTAATTAACACATCCTTTTTTTGTAATTCGTTAACTTGTAACTTCTGTATGCTTCTCGCATGGCACACATGCACAAAAGGGACACATTATTTGTCGTAAAAATACATTTTCCATCCATTTTTATCTCCAGTGTAAAGTTTTGTCGTTGTTTTTGCCGCATCCTTTCCCTAAAAAAATTAACATTTTTTGTGTAAAGAGGTAAAAATTGAATCAGACTTTAGGCCGCTCCAAATTTTTTTCGAACTTTTTGTCCCAAAAAAATTTTTTCAAAATGGGGGGGGGCAAAATAAAAAAAAATTTGAAATACTTTTTTATACAAAATGACAAAATTTTAACAGTTTTTTGTCATTAATCAATATTTTAGTTGATTTTATGGTATCTACATTGAGATTTGATAATTTAAAATTTATCTCAGAGAATTTCAAGCTTAAAATTTAAACAAAAAAATGTCGTAAAAATAACTGTCAAAATTTTAGAAAAATTATTTTTTTGAAAAAACTTTTAAAGAAGAAAATTCATTTTAAAATACGATTTTTAATACAAAATTTTTAAAAATTTAAAAATTTTGAAAAATTTTTGGAAAATTCTTTGGATAAATATGAAAAAAGACCAAAAAACGGTCAATTTTGAAGAAATTTTTAACTTTTTTTTTATTTTGCCCCATTGGATTTTTGACTTTTGAAATGGGGCATGGGACAAAAAGTTAAAAAAAAATTTGGAGCGGCCTTATTATAAAAAGAACGCAACAACTGTGCTACTATCAAATGTTCATTTAGTCCATAAAAGTTACGGAGACACGCAAAAAAACTCCTTCTCTTTATAAATACAAGTATAAAGTTAAGTTTGGTCATGCTTTTAATACGAAGCCAAAAGTTTCGCAATAAATTTCTTTTTTGTAATTAAGAAAATATAAACTTGAAAATATGATAAACTACAGAAAATCTTAATGCAAGTGTTGCTTCCGAGCACATTTCATTGGGATAAAAGTTAGTTGAAAGATAAGCATCACCAATATAACTTTAAAATATCATGAAACAACGTGGGCCAAAAATTTCGCCTGTTTGTTTTTAGTTGTCTGACGAAGAGAAATTTAGCACAGTGCTTTGAATAATATCCTAATGGAAAGTTTTTGTTTGCAAATAAACATTTTTAAATCAGATAAAGTATATTCGAGTGCGTGTTTGTGATGTTTGGAACGCAGAGAAGCCGCACAGATTTTGTATTTATTTAGGATATTTTGTGTTTTTTTTCCTTGTTTAACTAACTCTCGAAAATGTAGCCGGCGTTTCCGATATAAAAGGTGTGTGCCCAAAGTTGCCTCTTCTGTCGTCTCACTTCAAATTTAATTGCCATCACAGACTCGTCTTGTCTCAGGTAAGCAAAATTTATTTTTTTTTTGTTTCATATCGCATTTGATGTAAAACTTTGCCGGAAACAGGTGTGATATTTGTGGTTGAATTGTGATTCTATTAAACGATAAGTGCTGAAGTTATTTTTTTTTTGCATCCTCTGAAAAGTAAATTTAAGGAACTCTCAGCGTTTAACTTGCAATTTTGAAATGCGGAAGAATGATGAATTTTTAATCCATTAAAGTGCTTTTTTTCGATAAGCGTTTCGCAAGGCACCCCATCGTGTTTCTTTTTTTATTATGATTATTACTCTTTGATTTCATGTAGAGAGTACTTTGTTGGAAATTTTTGATTACCAAAAACTGTAATAGAATTAATGTTGATAAAAAATGGGTTGGTGCGTGTGCGTTGGGATTTTCATGTCTTTATTCTCGATTTGACTCACTCTCGTCTTTAACGAGGGAAATGTAGCAAAAAAAAAAAGTATCACTGAACATGCAGTGAAAACGTCTAAAAAAATAACGATTGCAATTGTTTGGTATTTTATTGCTACCAATAAATAACCCTCAAGTTTAAATCTGATAATCTATCTATAGGGGTGTCTTCCATGCGAGAGAATCCAATTTTTTTAAGTGAGACATGCTAAAATCTCCAAGCCATATAAAAAATTTACCGGTATATAATGTAATTAAATTTTTGATCCCCTTTGAATGTTGTTGTCTCCAATTCGATGTCGACGAACGTCAATGATGGGGCTTTACAACACCTTCATAATCCCTAAACTAATTCTGAACTATTCATCAAATGGAAGCTCAGCAAAGGTACCTTCTGAATGATCTCATTCGAAAATTCCCTCGTGTGTTGAATAATTTCCAATTCACTAAAAAACAAAAGGGGTGCGTTTTTTGTAGCATGAATTGCGCAGAATTGCGTAATTTTTGGTCTACATGACACACAACATCGTTTAAATATTTTAAATGTTCGTAATTGCACTCATTTAGTATTAAAATTAAAGCAATTCAAGGACAAACTTTACTCCCTGCTTGAAGGTGATTTATCAGAAAACTTTTTCATGAATAGCTAACAAACAATAGCGGCATCATCAATCATTTATTTATAATGCTCAACTTGGCAAGTCGAAAATTATGAAATTATATCGAAAAGGTGCACTTCATTCTAATTTCCTTTCGATGACAAGGAAATGACAAGATCCGGAAATGTCGAAATTTTTTAATATTTAATAACTAGTTAATGATGAGAAGTCGAAAAATGTAAAAATAACATAATTAGAGCAGAATATTTGCTCTTTTCCTTTTTTTATTGCAGTTTGAAAGTTTTATCGCGTCTTTGCTACTTTGGACAATTAAAACTAAATCAAAGTTATTATTATAACAATTGAATTAAAAGTAAATCGAAAAGTTTTTAATTAAATTTACGGATTATAATTTAATACAAAACATATTTTCCTTTCAAATTTAATTATTTTCGAGTTTTCTTAAGATTTCTTCGGCATTCGCAGCCCTATCACGAAATAAAAATAAAAAAAAAAGTTTGGATGCATAATACTGAAAAGTTTCTGAATGAGAGAGAAAGACTTTTTACTGCCAACAGAAAATGTTGCTTCTTCGATTTTTTTTTTTTCGTTCAATTTTTTAATAAACAAAGTAAGCAAAGCACATTAAATAAATTGCCGTTTCGTGAGACGCGCACCTGCTTTCCTGCAGCAACCTTTGTCAAGACGTTGTTCTCGTCTTGTATGTGTCGATGACGTTAATTTTTCATGCAGGCAACAAGACAAAACGAGTGCAGAAAAGTTGTTATTATTATTACGATTGTTTGTAGAATTCTTCAAATCAAATCTCAGTCGCCTCAGATTATAAAAGCAGTAAGGCCGCTCCAAATTTTTCCGATGTTTTTGTCCCAAAACATTTTTTTCAAAATGGGGGGGGGGGCAAAATAAAAAAAAAAAGATTTGAAATACGGTTTCATACAAAATGCTAAATTTTTAACTTTTTTTGGTCTTTCATGAATATTTTAGATGTTTTTATGGTATTGAGATTTGATGATTTAAAATTAATCTGAAAGTATTTTAAATTAAAAATTTTAACAAAAAAAAAAAAAATTAATAAAAAAAACAGTCAAAAATTTTTGAAAAATAATTTTTAGGAAATATTCTTATAGAAGAAAATTCATGTAAAATTTCGATTTTCAACACAAAAAATTTTAAAAATTAAAAATTTTTTTTTGAAAATTTTTTGAAAAAGTAAGGAAAATGACCAAAAAATGGTCAATTTTTTTTTTTTTATTTTGCCCCATTGGATTTTCGGCTTTTGAAATGGGGCAGGGGACAAAAACATAGAAAAAAATTTGGAGCGGCCTAAATAAAAAAAAGTGTAAACCAAGAGAAGGAGATGAGAGGTAAGAATCTTTTGTTTCTCTCTTTTGTGTTCTTTTTCGTTGGAAGGTTCTTAAATAATTTATGTTTTCAGATACACCCATAACAAATATACAAAGAAACATCTCAATCAAAATGATTATTATGATTTTTGGATGCAATTAATTAAGCGATAAGCCGGATAGATACACTTGACTCAATTGTTGTCTCATGCATGTAAGAGTCTCTGCTCATGCTGTGCGTCGTAAGAAGAAGAAGTAGTTTGATAAAAAAAAGACTGTCCCAATAAATTTTTAAAAAATTAATGTCTCTCGGAATATTATCGCCCGTTATTATGGTTTGTTGTATAATTTATCATATTTTTTTCTATAGAGACAATTTTTTTTATTACAAGAAAAAAATATAAAATTTTTAAGGGACAGGTTATATTCTTTTGTTCCATGTTTTGGGTTTTTTGAATAGATCAAACCGAATGGAAAGAGTTACCACTTTATCTTGAATTTATTTTTTTTTTTAAGAAAAGAGACAATAACAACTCATAATAATGATAAAATAGATGCCTGCTCAAGATATGAACATTAAACATAAATATTAATATGTTATTGGTAGCCAACAGACAACAGAAGTGAATGTTGAGAGGATATGCGACAACAAATTAGAACATAAAATTTATTATTAATATCTTATTTATTTTTAGGTTTCAATGGTACTGATTAAAAATAGACTGAAAATGATCATTTACTTGATTCTAAATGCGGTAAAAAAGTTAACATGACTTTTTTTATTGATTTGCGTCTGAATCTGATATAAATGACGCTCAACCCTCGTATAAAGAGAGACACGTGGTAACTTTTCTAATTGAACATGTAATAATTTTTTACATCCCTTAAAAAATGTTGTCGAATCGTCATGGATTATAAAAATAAAAATAAATCTGCTACTATCAATTATCCATATCTCGCTTGACACACGTTACTGACATGCTTGTGTGTTAGCAAAAATCCATTTTTTTCATCAATTTTCCATTCGGCGTGCGGAAAACAAAAATATTCGCATACATAACGAACGACTGAGGGTTGAATAGATTTCGATTAACTGATATTCATTGCAATTAATCATGTAAGGAATATTAGTTAGAGTCTCTTTTGTGGCAAAAACACAGCCAAAGTCGACGAATAGAGCAGATGATGACATTTTCCATATTGCAATTTGAAGGCAAAAAAAAAAATTTCTGCCGGAAAAAACGATTTATGAGTATCTTTAATTTTTTGTTCAATTGTAACTTGAAATAGCAGCAAAAGAATCTGTTATGACACTGACACAAATGAAGGGGGAGACAAACAATGATGATATTAGTCTGCTACTGTTTGACACACAAAACGAAAAAAGAATTGCTGTTATGATATGTTTTGGAATCCTGAATATATCTGAAAAAGAAAGGAGAGATGAGGAGATTATTACGTAAAAAATGACGACCACACCTAAAAAAAATATCTCTCTGCAAAAATCTACCCTTTGCATCAGCATGGCGATGCCCGCTAAAAATATAAGAAAAATAAAGGAAAAATTGCTTGTTGTTGTTATTATTATTGCAGACACATCCACACATATCATATATTTGAATCGTTTATCACTCGCACAAAACGACCCATATCAAATTATTATGATTGCTCTCTCCTCATATTTTGGGGCGCACATCATCTCATAAATGTTTGCGTTCATCGTGTGTGTGTGTGTGCGGTAGACAGGAAATGTGTAAAATGCCCCAAAAACAGCTGAATGTGTGGTTGTCAAAACTTTCCTTCATACAAATTTGAGTTCACTTTGATATAAAAATAAAAGTGAAGAAGGGGAGCTGTTTTGATGTGGTTCAGAAATATTTCATAGATTTTCTACTTACCATATTCAAATGATTTTCTGGATGCACAGGCAATAAAAAGATCGACGTCACACAACAAATCAATTAGTTTTGCTTGCTGGGCGGGATTGAACCAAAACACACAAATGTCCAATTAGAATAAAATCCACATAAAAATCGCTATCAACCCATCTATAACAGAGATAAATTTCAGAATTGAATGCATAAATAAATAAATAAACATGAAATTTTGAAAAGAAAAAGAAATACGCGTGTACATCGATTGATAATAAAGCGAAACGAAATATAACGAAGAATATAATTTTAATGCGAAACCATGACGAAGAGATAACCGTATATACATCCTTGCACGTTGCTCTCAACTTTCGAGAGACTTCAAGTTCTGCAATAAGAAACCGAAACCACCCAATTAGTGCAAATGCAATCGGTAATAATATGTTTTACTTTTTTTTTACTGTGTGCTGCTCGATATTGAAACACATAATGAAGTCGCGAATAAAAATGACTGAGGCTGCTCCAAACGAAAATCAAAAATAAAGTCCGATGCCCCATTTTAAAAGTCAAAATAAAAAAAAAGTTAAAAATTTCATCAAAATTGATCGTTTTTTGTTGTATTTTCATAATTTTTCAAGACATTTTCAAAAAAATTTATAAAAAATTTCCAATTATTTTAATTTTTGTTTTGAAAATCATATTTTAACTATTTTTTTCTTCTTTGAAAAAATTTTTCATAAAATTACTGAATTTTTTTTTTTCAAATTTTTTTGACAGTTATTTTTTATGAAATTTTAATTTTTCAATTTTTAACTTAAAATGATCTTAAATCAATTTTTAATTTGAAAGTTTCAAAGAAGATTATTAAAAAACAACAAAAATGTTGATCAACGATCAAAATTGCTAAATTTTTGTCATTTTGTATGAAAATAAGTATTTCAAATTTTTTTTTTATTTTGCCATTTTATTTTCAAAAATTTTGTACTTTATTTTTGATTTTCATTTGGAGCGGCCTGACTGTGATAAAAAAAAAAAGACGAAGCAACAAACATATAAATTAAAAGCAGATTAGATACAGGATAAGACGAAAGGAGAAGAACAAGGTCTTGTTAAATATGTTTGTATAAAAAAAAACGAATTCAACTTATTCAATGATGATGTTTAATGCCACAGGATGGTTTAAAATAAAAAAGAAGATGCGAAAACGAGAAACGGAAACGCAAAATTGAAGCAGGTGAACACTGTGCAGATTTGCAAATGCAATAAATTTAAAATAAATTAAGGAATAGAGGTATGTGTTTCTCAAATTTAATTTTAATTAATACAATTTTTATATTTTTTTAAGTCACTTCGCGAGGATAATGAGAGAAATTGAAAAAGAGTGATAGTTTTCGATGTTTGCCGCTTCAATTCAAACGGCGCTTCATGTCTTTTTACTCATCGTATTCACTCATTGATGAAAATTCTCTGTTTATTTATATCTAACTTGCCATATAACAGTTTTTGTTTACATTTTTCCTTCTTTTCCTTTTGCTCTCATCCTCGTATGCCTACCATAAAAGCTCATACACAACGCCGGGCGATACTCTCTCTCCGAAAGCCGAATGCAACCGAACACTCGGCACTCATTCACGTACCATGAAAATGTTTCAGCTGTCTCGAACATTTTATGTTATAAAAGGGAGTCGTATTTTGTAGAGACAGTTCAGATTAAAAGCAACTGTCAGAGCGTTAACACGACTTCTTTCTCGTAAAAAAAAAAATAAAATTAAATTAATTAAAAATGAAATAAAATTTTATCATTTTGTATACGCGGGAAATACAATAAAAAATTATATCGTGAACATTAATCGGATAATCCACAAATACTTATGAGGAATTAAAATTATTACATGTTATGAGCGCGCAATTGTGTTGAAAATAATTAATTAAGTGATTATCGCGCCGAAATATTTTGTGAATTTATTAAACACAAAAAAAAAATTAACAAGTGAAAAATTAAAATGTTGGCTTAAAGAACTTATGAAAAAATAAATCGTCTATTAAAAGACATTTAAAAAAATAAATTAATTAAAAAAATTAATCAAAACAATAAAAATGAAAAAAGTGACATTATTATAAAAAAAAAAATAATTAAAGTTCATAAATTTTCATTTTATTAAATAAAAAAAAATAAATTTTAAAAAAATTTCTTCGGATTAATTTTAACAAAGTAAGTATATTTACCTAACAATTAATTTATAAATGCAAAAAAATCACTCCTTTAAAATTTATTTCTTTTCGTGTGTGAAATTCCTTCCCCTTTAAAATAAAAATTAAAATAAGAATTTTACAAAGATCAAGTCATTGTTTGATACCAATGTTTACGTCTCACCGGAAATATTTAATTCGTTCTTTATCGAATTACTCTTTTCTATTTTCTCTCTCTAAGTTTTGAGACACAATTCAATTACAAAAAGACATAAATTATGTGTTGGCTTTGTGGTTCTTTAAATTAATGTGTAAATTACCAACATATCATTTATTTAAACTATAATATTAAAAAAAAGTGAGAAGAAAAGATTTACACTTGAATAGACGAGAAACTTATCATCATCATGACTATAATATCAAAGAACTGGAAGAAAAAATTGGTTATGGCTCATTTATTTCTTATTTATCGCTGATCGGTTATTGATGTTCTTTCCCTTTTTAACTTTCCTCAAAAAAAAAAGCATATAACCAAGTTTACTTAAGAGCTTATCTCTGTCAAAGTTACCTGACTTGACAATTTCTATACCTTCGCTCTTTTTAATATGTGAAGAACGATAAGGAGCCGTAATAAAATAAAATATAATAACGCCTTAAAAATATTGATGTAATATAATTTTGTAACTTAACGTTATGAGAAGATACGATTTTACCTGATCTATATTTAAAAAAAAATAATTTTTTATCATCTCATCTCATACAGTTTTAACTGAAAAATCTTTTAGTGTCAATAATTTCATCTTCATTTTTATTATATAATGATTTAGGAAATAAACTTATAATAATGATGCACCTGAGCAGAGTAACCATACAAGAAAATATTTTTTTATAAGAAGTTGTTTCCCACGTTTCTTCGTTGTTCTCTGATCCTTTGTTAAGGATTTATTCACACAGACAGACAATTTCGTATTTAATGTGTTTTGAGGAAAAAATAGATTTTTTTTTTAAATAAAAAGGAACAAATAAAAATTATATATACCTTTTGACCATTTTTATAGAAATTTGGCAAAAAAAAAATCAGAAAAATTGTCCTTTTAAATTTATTTAGAGTAAATTTTAACTCTAAAGATTCTACTTACTCACAAGATTCACTTGAAGAATTTTATTTCTACCTGCTCTTAAGAATTTCTGTATTGCATTCTGAAAAAAAATGAAGCAAAAATTAAATATTAGAACACATAATGTTTTAAAACATGATAAAAAATTAATCTTCATGATAATGATGATGATAAGACTAAAAAAAAAATAAAACATACAAAATCAATTTTCTTGAAACAAAGATTTCTTACCTTGTAAAAGTAAAAAAAAAGATCAATCATGATTTCAAATCAAAATTCGTCGAAAAAGAAACTTGAGATATCGTCTGAAGGATTATTTGATTTTAAAAGTAAAAGAAAAGTCAAATGCAATTTTTTTCTTTCTCGTGTGTTTTTATCCACGGGTTACTTACTTCTCTCTAATGAATAAAAAATTTATCGAACTCGAACAAATTAGACACAAAGGAAAGCTTCTTTCTTGTTTGTTTTTTCGTCCTTCGTTCGTTCGTTAAGTTGAATTGTTGTTGAAAGTAAGCAGAAGTAAATTTTATTATTGGATTTGTACCTTTTACTCTGCTACACTTGAAGAGCAACGACGTCTTGCATCAATTGTTCAATATGTTCGAAAAAAAAAAGTATTGTCGGGGTGATTGATATTCTTTTCGTATAACTTTGTAACAAGCTGACCAATGTGAGCAATTTTCTAACAACTTTTTTTTTCTTCTTCTTATTTTTTTCAGACAAACAACAAAATGTTCTCATCATCTTCATCGTGTACATATCTTATGGTACTTTTTGTCTTCTTGTTGCAACACATCACAGCAATCTCATATTGTCCCACAAAATGCCTGTGCGACGACGAAAAACTCCATGTAACATGCGGCGAAGGCAATTTAGATGTGTTACCAATCGCCCTGAATCCGTCCATTGAACGCCTCATCATTCAATACAACAAAATCAAGACGATAGATTCGTCGGTGTCGTTCTACACTGAGTTGACAATGTTGGATTTGAGTGCCAATCATTTGTTGAATATCCCGCCAAAAACCTTCATCTATCAGAAAAAGTTGTTGGAATTGCATTTGAACAACAACAAAATCAGTTCAGTGACAAATCAAACGTTTTTCGGCATGACAGACTTACAAGTCTTGAATTTACGCAAAAATCTCATCGACGAGCTAAATTCAAACCTGTTTTTCACACTACCAAATTTGCAAGAACTGAATTTGGCGGGAAATCGCATCAACAAGATCGATCCAAAAGCATTTTCGGGACTTTTCAACTTGAAAGTGTTGTATTTGGATGATAATAATCTTGCGACAATTCCATCGGAGAGCTTCAAACCAATGGCTCGACTCGCTGAACTGTATTTGGGTATCAATTCGTTCATGAGTATTCCCGCAGGTGCTTTCCAAGGCTTACAAGCACTCAGCAAACTCGATTTGCATGGCGTCATGTTGGTAAATTTGACACAAGATTCACTTTTGGGCTTAGAACGCGTCAAATCGCTCGATTTGAGCGATAATCATTTTCCAAAAGTGCCAACTGTTCAATTGTCTCGCTTGAAGCGATTGGAGGAGCTTATTATCGGTCAAAATGACTTTGAAATGATACCAGAAGGGGCCTTCTTCGGTTTAAATAACCTCAAACGCGTCGATATCACGGGCGCATTGAACTTGAAACGAATTCAAACAGGAGCTTTTGCTGCCAACACAAATTTGGAAACGATCATCATTGCATCGAACAAGCAACTTGTTGACATTCAGGAGGGAGCTTTCAGCGGATTACCGCACTTGAAAAATGTCGCGTTGAAGGATAACTCATTGTCAACGTTCCGCGAAGAACTTTTGCCGTGGAAAGATTTGCAGAGCTTCGATGTCAGCGAAAACCCTCTTCGTTGCGATTGTAATATAATGTGGTTGCGACAACTTTTGGCAAGTAAAAAACACAATGAATCAATGAACACAATTATTTGTATGACTCCTGAACGCTTCCATGGCGAATCGTTGGAACATATTACGCCCGATTTGATGGGTTGTATCCATATTTCGGCACGCGAACGAGCGATTTTTGGAGTTTTCTTGGTAGGAACAGCTGCCATTATCACATCTGTAGCATTAATTACATTTAAGTTTAGATATCACATAATGGACTACTTACGATGCATTTGGCATAAAAGTAATAATCTTAAGGGCGAAAAAGAGCAAGAATATCAGAAAACCTTTTCCGATGAGGATTTTTTCTCTCGCACAAATCAAAATATCTACGAATATATACATAAAGTGCATCCCGCGCCTTCGATGACGCCTTCCGTGTGTCATTATGCGGAGTATTCTCCATCGCACCAAAACTATTTCAAGCCGATTCCCATTTCAGAGTTATAGCTAGCCGTTCCCCCTCCATTACCGCCGCGTGTTTTCCATTGTAACACAATTGGCGCGCCAAATAATAAACACGCAAGCATTTATTTCCATTCAACTTCATCGGGCAGCAGTAATGGAGGTACTTCGTCTTCTTCATCTGCGAATAGCGCGACAACAAGTACTAATATTTCCGAGTATAAATTGAACCAAGAATACTTTCACAGAAACAATCAAAGTATTAATGTTATATCTACACAGATGCCCGTGCATTACACACTTCGACAACAACAAAGTACAAGAAAGTCTTCTTGTGCCTCGTCAAGACAAAGACACGACGAAATTGAATCACCAATCACGTGAAATCTTATGTAAATATCATATAATAGTATTTCTCTATCCGACATTCGTAACTGCTTGTGTGATGTGTGTATTAATATCACTGAAAGGACAAATGATAAGCAGATTTGGAATCCGAATTTCTTCACAATGATTGAATATTTTAAGCAAATATGCTTTTTTCTCGCATCACATATAATAATCTCAAACATATCAATTGCAATCAGAGCGATGCTGTTGGCAAAAATTATTCTTCCTACATCTTCTCATGCCTCCCACAAACAGATGACACAAGCAGTTATGCAAAAATATTGGAAAAGAGAAAAAAAAAATGACAAACAAAAAACAGTGAATTATTAGATTTATTTAAGTCAGCAATTTTTGACATAAAAATATACATTTTTAGTACAAGTTCTGTGTGAAAAAGTTAACAACAAAGCAATGTTACTGCATTTTATCATCTTATCATCCATTCATTAAATCATAAATGATAAAAAAAAAGTCTGTCTAAAAAAGCATTAATAGCACGAAAAAAAATCTTATGATGAATACAAACTATTTCTACTTATTAAAAGTGACCCATGAACGGCAAAAAACGACATAAAAGACTTGTTTGCTCTTTTTCTAGTCAAATCATATCATTGGAGTTATATATTTACATAAAGTTTAAAGATCGACAAAAAAAAGTATGAAAAAAATATAAAGGCAAAATATAAAAGGAAAGGTTATGAAAACTCAAAATATTTTGTGTGCGATGAAAAATTTTCATTTTATTCAATTACGTTTTAACTTTATCCGAAAATACAATCAGGAAATTAATTCAAAACCGCAAACAGTCACTTAATTGTTGTAAACTGAGAAATAAAACGAGAAATTCTGCCGATTTAAATGAAAAAGTCGACGAATGATGTTGATTAGGAACTTCTCGTTATTATAAATACGTTTATAAGCAAAAAAAGAAATAAAACAAAGATAATCAAGAGAAAAAGGAAAACCAAATTATGTAAATGTGAAAATCCACAAAAAAAAAAGTTTAATAATAAAAAGCAAAAACAAAACAACAAGAAAAATAAGAAACATTATTCATAAAGTATAAATATTTATTCCTAAAAATGAGTCCTTTATATTTTTGCGCTCTTTCTTTGTGTATATTAATGAACTTCTCTTCTGCTAAATAATTATAAATATGAATGTATAAGAGACCAAAAACATAAACTTTGTAAATATCAAAGATCTATATCATCAATGTATGTAAATTTTATTATTAAAGTTTTAGGATAGACACGAAAATTCCTTTGTACAGAATATATTGTAAGATAGAATATTTTATATGATATATATTTAATTAATAATATTAATATTCAAAAAATTGTTATTATTATTATTATTATGAAAAATTGATTTTACAAAAAAAAAAACAAAATGATCATGAAAAATATAAATTATTATCGAAAATACGAAAAATTATTTTTTTATTTCTCATTTTTTTTTTAAATTTTGTTATTTTTGGAAAAAAAAAAGTAAGTATGAGTTTTGGAACTTCATTAATTGAAATATTTTCTTTGTTTTTGAAATTTTTTTGAAAAATTTCTTTTTTTTTCTTTTCTTTTTTTCTTTTTTTTTTCTTAAAAATTTTTTTTGAAAAAAAAAAAAATTGAAATATTTTTCGTTGTTAAAATCTAATTCAGCTTTTCTATTCATTCAATCCAATCCGATGTTTATTTTTCAAATATTGATGGATCTTTAAAATTCTTATTCACTCTGAGTTGGCAATGGTTAGCAGCAAATTTTATGAATAAATAAGTAATTAGATGGAAAATTTGCTTGAGTTTTATATTTTTGTTCAAAAAAAAAAATAGTTGAAAAAAGCAATTTTATAGAATTATTGCGAGTAATGTGCAAAAGTACAGAAATGAATTGAAAAAAGAGGCTCGTTAGTTTACCCCACTATTTGTTTTGACTCGCATTTTATACTTGAGTTTGCACAAATAAAAATAGAGTGAATGCTGGTCTACATTTTATTATAATATCGTATAAAGAGTTTTGCTTAGTGTGCAAGAGCAAAGATAATTTTTCCCCAACACAAAGTTCCAATGAAAATAAAATGTGTTTTAAAAGCTCTATTTTTATTTCAAACAATTTTCGTATTTTTTCACAATTTTTTTTTTATTTTTTTGTGTGTTGGATGCATTTTAACGTACTAAATAAAAGTATTGAATAGAAATGAATGTTGATCTTCTACCCTCTTGTGCATTCATAAAATTAAAGTTTTAATTAAAAGAAAAAATATTGAAAAGGAAATATTTTTTTCATGCAATTTTTTTTTTTATTTTCGCTCAAAATGGTGACTTGCTTTTCAAGTTGTTGTTTCGTTGATGTTATTGCGACCAATCTTGCTGTCGATGTGATGAAAAAATTAAAACTTTTTTATAATAATTTCTATATTCATCCATGTTGGCGCGCAATGATAGCGGCTATTTGCAAGATGAAGAGTGATGACGAACTTTTTCACTTTTTTGACTTGACTTTTTGTGATGTTCGTTGCTCTGTTCGTTCTTTCATAAATGAGAATTTAAGTGACGCTTTGAATCAAAATATTTTTTTTAATTGATGTTAAGTACGCTTTTGCAAAAACATTTTTTTTATAAGTGGTTCTTATATTTTTCACATTTTTTTTTGTCATGCTCATTAAGGCCACTCCAAATGAAAATCAAAAATAAAGTCCGATGCCCCATTTTAAAAGACAAAAATCTAATGGGGCAAAATTAAAAAAAAAGTTAAAAATTTCATCGAAATTGATCGTTTTTTGGTGTATTTTCATATTTTTTCAAGACATTTTCAAAAAAAATTTATAAAAAATTTTCAATTATTTTAATTTTTGTTTTGAAATCATATTTTAACTTGAGTTTTCTTCTCTAAAAAATTTTTTCATAAAATTTTTGAATTTTTTTTTTTCAAATTTTTTTAATAGTTATTTTTTTATGAAATTTTAATTTTTCAATTTTTAACTAAAAATGATCTAAAATCAATTTTTAATTTGAAATTTTCAAAAAAGATTATTAAACAACAACAAAAATGTTGATCAACGATCAAAAATTGCTAAAATTCTGTCATTTTGTATGAAAATAAGTATTTCAAAAATTTTTTTTTTTTTTATTTTGCCCCCCCCCCCCCATTTTATTTTCAAAAATTTTGGACTTTATTTTTGATTTTCATTTGGAGCGGCCTAAAGGAAATTTTATTAAATCTTTAAATATTCATAGCTTTATGTCACGTTGCATTAGGTAAATCTTCAAACTTTTCTCACGAAGACAATTTTGTTTCGGAGACATGCATCAGGTAATGCTCATGTTAATTTCCATCAGAATTAGTTTAGAAACTCTAATATGCATAAAACGCAACTTCCTCTAACTTGACATAATCCATTTGTCATTACTCAGAAGGACAAGCATAACAAAAAAAAAATCTGAATTATTATAGGAAGTAGACCATTTGGTGTCTCTCCTTTGTATCACTTGACTTGCTTTCGAGATGATTGTTATCCCGCGAAGGAAAACTAATGAGAATGTTGACAGAAATGCAATATTTCTCTGCTATGCATGGGATATGTTAGACACGATGACAATTATTAAATCTGATATTATTTATGATCCTTCAACAAAAAATCTTGGGAACACACTTGACTCCAGCCAACGTACCGATATGATGACAGGAGTACAAAAAAATCTTTAATATTAATAATGTGCGACATTTCATTATGAGCTTGTATGTAAGAAACTTTTTTTTTTCACGAAAATCATCAAATTACAAAATGAAACAGACGCACAAAAAACCGTCGAGTATTAGGTTTCACATGTGAGACTACAAGATGCTAACAAACTGTTGAGCTTCTGTGACATTATAATTACGTTGGATTAGAAGTTTGGTTCACGACGAAGACGCGACAAAGAAGAGGAGTGAGAGTCATTTATAATAACATGTATTCATAAATTGATTGGAAGTGGCATAAAGCCATTTCGACTTCGCAGAAGGAATATTAACAACCATTTGTATTAATGCTGTATTAAAATAATAATTAATAATCTAATAGTTCTTATGTCACATGCACATTCTTACCATGGCTCCTCGACATAAATCATTCGTCTTTAATTAGATTTTTTGTCAGATGTGTGATAGATATGAGAAGAGACCCATTGTGAGTTCGCCACAGAGATGAACAAAAAAAAACGACAATTTGTAAATAAATTAAATCCATCCCCACGAATCGAAAACGACGACATTTATTGTGAGACTTTTATCAAATATTTGTTTTAGATCGTTTTTCTGTTGTTAACTGCTAAATATAAGCTGATATGACACGCTTTTCCTACATTTGTACAATTGGCGTACATGAAAAATCTATTATCACGTCATTAGAAACACCTTTTCCTCTCTCACCCTTGAAAAGTCTGAAATTGCACGCAGATTATCTTGCGTTCGCCGAGGGAAAACAATGGAAAAATGTATCGTATCTGTCAATTATTAATTTATTTACAAATGTATTATTATTTTATAGGGTGCAAAAATGTTTGGAACAATGGATGAAGCACGTGTGACCTTTGTGAGTCGACATGTTCGAGCATTGTATTGTTTGGTTCACACATTAACATCAAATTGCGTTGATCGTCGTAATGTGATATAAAATTTCTCAACTTTTTACTCGATCCGAGACTTGATAAAATGAAATTTATGTTAAAACGAGGCGTTTCGGAGTAAAAATATTCATCAAAAGAAAAATGACAGACATTTCATGGAGGTAATTAGGACCATCAACCAGCATATAAATGAGTAAGTTAACAAACAAAAAGTTTATTGTTTGAAATTGTTGTAAATTTAGTCAATGAATATGTGTCAGGTTTCAATTAAAACATATAATAAACATCGCCGTCATCTTTCGAATTGAACATCGCAACGGTTTTCTCCCTCTCGAACCTCAATTATTTATCTTTCTGTAATACCTTCCGATAGATCGAATCCTCTTGGTAATTGAATTGCCCTTTTCTCAATCCATGTGTGCTCGATTTCGCCATTTTTGCGCTGTAGCATGCAATAAACATCCCTAATCCTCATTATCCTAATGCAATTTTTATATCCCTTCGAGCGGTAAAGATACGAATCGTCACCTGAGTCTCTCTTTCGTTTTCGCTGATATCAATTTTTTTTGCACATTTCATCGGTAGCTGAAACATGTCAACTTAACACGAATCAATTACTTCCAGAGGATTGACTCTCATGCCATGCCGTGAAAACTTATCAATTATTACGTTTCTCGCAAAAAGTCAATGAATTCGTTGTGAATTTGCACTTGTAGTTAATGATCGCTGTGAAAAAGTATAAAAAAATCGTTCAATCAATGTTTTATTTTCAAAAATTTTTTGTCAGTGTACATTTATTCTGTACTCTATGAAATGATGTAAAACGTGAGTAATATTTATTTAATCTATTTATTGACCGAACGATAACAGGAAGATGCGGGAAATGTTAAATAAAACTAAATAAATGAAAATATTTAAATTTTTTTAAATTATTTTGAATTTTTTTATTAATAATTTTAAAATAAAAAGGAAAAATAATAAAAAATTAAAAAAAAAAATAAATTTAAAAATATAAAAAAAATTAAAAAATTAAGAAAAAAAATTTGTAAAAATTAAAATGTGTTCGAAAAATGTTTTTTTTTCCAAAATTTAATTTTATTTTCCAATTTTCTAAAGATTTTTATTATTTGAAAAAAATGTTTTATTTTTTTTTTTTAATTTTTGAAAATTTTTAATCAAAAAATCTAAAAAATTAAAAAAAAATGAGGTATTTTCATTTCTTTCGTATAATTTCAAATTTCCCGCATCTTCCAGAATATCGTCCTTTGCATTGAAAAAAGTTCTCTAACGTATAAAAACCCTTAATTGAAATTTTTTTCTCCAACATTTTCATGTGCACTGTACATATATGGTCGATTAAAACCTCATCAATCTTATCACATGACTGGCTGCTTGTTTGTATTGAACATGCTAATCAAAAAGTAACATTTATGTACGACGAAGGAGGAAAAAAAACTATTACTTTAATACTTTTTCCTTACTTCATCCCGAGATTGATCAGCAGAGCCACAAACTCATTCGTTTGAGCAAATCGTTTATATTTTCTGATTCCTTTGAGAATCGTTTAGGATTTGATGAAAAGAAAATCGAGAAAAAAAAGGAAGAGATGAGAGACAAAAGTTTGTCCTATAACTTATCACTTTTATTCAATAATAAAATTAACCAAGCATGTCGAATTAATGGACTTTTTCATACATTTTTCCTTTTATTTAATTACATTCATGGGTTTTTATGTGTTATCTTGGGCGTGGAACATCAAACGATAACGACGATTTCCCTTCATTTGAAACACATTTAAGCAAAAATTTCTTTCTACATTTTGATATCATAATCGACGAATAAGATTCACAGAAGATCATCCTATTTACACAAAAACGTATTAAATCGCATGTGAAACCAACATAAAATGTAAATTTTTTTTCCAACATTTTCATGTGCACTGTACATATATTTATTTGGTAAATTCGATTAAAACCTCATCAATTTTATCACATGACTGAACTGTCCTTGTTTGTTTGAACATGCTAATCAAAAAAACATTTATGTACGACGAAAATGAAAAAAAAACTATTACTTTAATACTTTTTCCTTACTTCATCCCGAGATTGATCAGCAGAGCCACAAACTCATTCGTTTGAGCAAATCGTTTATATTTTCTGATTCCTTTGAGAATCGTTTAGGATTTGATGAAAAGAAAATCGAGAAAAAAAAAGGAAGAGATGAGAGACAAAAGTTTGTCCTATAACTTATCACTTTTATTCAATAATAAAATTAACCAAGCATGTCGAATTAATGGACTTTTTCATACATTTTTCCTTTTATTTAATTACATTCATGGGTTTTTATGTGTTATCTTGGGCGTGGAACATCAAACGATAACGACGATTTCCCTTCATTTGAAACACATTTAAGCAAAAACTAACATTTTGATATCATAATCGACGAATAAGATTCACAGAAGACCATCCTATTTACACAAAAACGTATTAAATCGCATGTGAAACCAACATAAAATGTAGAATTTTTTTACGCAACACGACGCCTTTTTTTTGATGTAAAAACTTATACGTTTCCTCGAGAGAAAAATGCTTAAATAGATTTTTATTTATTTGGTAAATTCATGATGAAGTGTTCGGAATTCAATTTTTTCTTAACAGACATTGAACGTGTCCATTATATGTTCCCTCATTGGTTTGAAGCAAAAATAAAAGAAAAATCTCTCATGAATTTCGCTTTTTACATTTCAATTAACTTATCCCTCCGCCATTATTTTGTATCAGATATGAGGAGAAAACCTAAATTGAATGAAATGTAACAGATAAAAGTCGAGTTGTTGTATCAACATTCTACTTAAGTTGTACTTTCTTTCATTTTTTTTTTCATATAGTAATCAGCCAGCAATGTTTTTAAACATACGCACATCATCCGTCATTCACGTCGATTGCTTAGACTACTGTACATCTGTCCATTTTAATGTTTTTTTTTTGTCTGTGACGTACCCTTATTTGTGCACGTAGCATGAAATTTCACCCTCGCACACGACAACATGCCATCCAACTTCAATCCATAAATTTATATTTTTCGTTTGAAGAAATTTCGGAACATTATGGTAAAAATTTACACATTTCAACGTTCAAATAGCGCAAATTAACCAACTGACGCCCAATTCGCAGGTCAAATAGCTTTACAACAAATTTTTGGTCAAATATTTCGCGCCTCTTTATTTTAATCGGATTATGAAATATATGTGTAAACATGACATTCGATTGCCTTTTTTTTCATCATAAAAAAATAAGCTACTTAAAAATGTTTGCGCTTTTACGTTGAGGGTTTTTCGCCAGAAAATCCAGAAAAAAATCATTAAGGCCGCTCCAAATGAAAATCAAAAATAAAGTCCAAAATTTTTGAAAATAAAAAAAAAAAAAAAAAAATTGAAATACTATTTTCATACAAAATGACAAAATTTTTAACTATTTTTGAGTGTTAAATATTTTTTATTTATTTTTTTAATTATCTTTTTTGAGATTTGCTAATTTAAAATAGATTTTAGAATATTATATATTAAAAATTAAAGAAAAAAAATTCATAAAAAATAACTGTCGAAAAAATTTGAAAAATAAATTCAGTAATTTTGTAAAAAAAAATTTAAATAAGAAAATTTATGTAAAATTAGGATTTTTTAAACAAAAATTATTAAAAATTTAAAACTTTTTAAAAAAAATTCTAAAAACTTCTTGAAAAATTATGAAAATACACCTAAAAACGGCCATTTTTGATAAAATTTTCAACTTTTTTTTTTTTTGCCCCATTGGATTTTCGACTTTTGAAATGGGGCATCGGACTTTATTTTTGATTTTCATTTGGAGCGGCCTAATTGGAAAAAACTTGTCAAGTTGCATTTTTTCCAATGTGACATTCTTTGCTTTTCATTAATTATTCAGAAATATTGCATTGCATTTATATTCATCATAATCATAAAAATCTAGCTTCATGGGACAAAAGCTAACAAGAGAGAAAAGGAGTAAATGAATGACATTGTATGTTGAAACTCAACAAATTTCATTTGAAAAGGAAAAAAAAATGAATGAATGGAATGTCACGAGATCAAAAACAGCAGCAACCAAGAGAAATAAAGAAAATATAGTGTAGCGCGCGCGATATAAAGCATGTAAATTGACGTGAAAGAACTTTCATTATGTATCTTCCCGTGCTTCGGTGCGACACAATGATATGCGGTTGCGAAATAGCAAGACGTGTTTAATGAATGTCAGGGGAAATATAAATAGAGAGATGATTGTTTTACCTCGGAAATTCTTTAACACATACAAAAAAGCTGAAAAAATGAGCTGAAGTGTGTTTTACAAACTTGACTCTTTTTGTTATTTTTGCATCTCATCATTATCCCCGACATGTCTCTCGTTGTACAATATGAAAGGACCAATGTATTTTTAAGCCTTTTGTAGAGCATTCTTCAGTCGTTTTTTCAAAATGATGCCGAAGCACGTAACGAGTTAAGTTGACATACTCGACAAATAATGATATGCAATTGAGTGTCTGACGACTGCCTAATGGCAAAATCTTGCGTGAGTTACAACAAAAAAATGTACAGGGCTGTCCTATTTTTGACCTGTCAAGACTTCAAAGGGAACTTTCTTATTCAATATTCATCATGGAAAAAGGAAAAAAACCCGAGCAAACGCATAAACAATGGATTAAAGAATTTTTTTTGCCTTTCTGGATGTATTTATTTTGTAAATTAAACTTCCATCCAACAGCAGCTTTTGATGCCATTTGATGTTATTTTTGTTTTGCGGCGTTATTCGTCGTTTGCCTAAAAAAAAAAGTGTGGAAAGCTTGCTGACTTTCTTTCATTTTTTTTTGTTCTTTTAGTTCTTTGGGTTCGGATAGAATGAAATGAAATGATTGTTCGGTTACAAAGAAAGATCCTTCCTTTCATCTTCATACACAGAATTTTTTTCATTTCACAAAAGTAATTAAAATTTAGGCTTCGAGCATTTTTTTTTAATAATGCCGCTCCAATTTTTTTTTTGAACTTTTTGTCCCATGCCCCATTTTAAAAGTCAAAAATCCAATGGGGCAAAATAAAAAAAAAAGTTGAAAATATCATCAAAATTGCCCGTTTTTTGGTCTTTTTTCATAGTTTTTCAAGAATTTTTCAAAAAATTTTTTAAAATTTTTAACATTTAAGAATTTTTGTATTGAAAAACGAAATATTTAAAACATGAATTTTCTTCTCTAAAAATTTTTTCAAAAAAATTATGTTTAAAAATTTTTGACAGTCTTTTTATGAAATATTTTTTTTTGTTGAAATTTTTAACTTGGAATACTCTTATATCAATTTTAAATTATAAAATCTCAATATAGACCATAAAAACAACTAAAATATTCATTAATGATCAAAAATTATTTGAATTTTGTCATTTTATATGAAAAAGTATTTAAATTTTTTTTTTTATTTTTTTGCCCCCCCCCCCATTTTGAAAAAAAGTTTTTGGGACAAAAAGTTCGAAAAAAATTTGGAACGGCCTAAAATTTTGTGATGAAAAATTTTTGTTACATAATTTAATAAGTCATCAGATGAGGCATCAGAAAAAAATGTAAATCTATTGAAAAAACAAACTATAAATAATATATTGAAAATCAGAATTTTGATTGATGTTCAATAAATTGTTTACAGTTGAAACGAAGCGCGGCGTTGAGCTCAAATAAAAAAAACCATGCTTTCAATTTAATTTGGATAAAATGTTTGTATCACACAACAAATAAAATAATATTCCTCTAGTCAAAGTTCATTCATGTGAGAAAAATTGCAACTGTTTAATGGCAATGAATGGCAACAAACATCAACACAACATGCCTATGACACGAGTTTTAATTTATCAAATGCAAAATTTTTCACCCTGTGTACCGTTAAAATCTCATATTGATGCAATTTTATTTGAAATCCCTTCGAGGCATTTACATACAACGAACGCGCGCGATACAACAGAGAGTAATACCCTTTCAATCATTTTTTTTTTGTGTCTGCTTGTGTTGACTAAAATTGGAGTTTTGAGTGTGAAAAGCATCACAAGGTTCATTTGAATGGATATCCTGAATTTGAAGGGATACAAAGGAAATAGAATCGACATGAGAATATTTTGACAGTTGTTCCTTGATGCTACGTGAAAAGTGTTCGCGGATTGTAATGTTATTAAAATTTGAATAAGCTCCCTTCGACGATGTCGTCGACGCCGCCGAATTCAATCAATTAAGAACAACATTCATTCATGTTTATAAACAAATTTGACAATGATTATTATTTCTATAATGAAACTAAAACATTGCATTTGCCGAATTGTTGTTATGTTATCTATTGAGGACCTAAAATAATAATAATAATAAATACAGCTCACGTTCAAAATGGATTCTATAACGAGGGTCAGTAACATCATAATCACCATCATCATCGTCGATGTCGAGTGATCATTGTTTGTCTTACATTTAAAATAATGATATATATTTAAACATTTGCGGCAAACACCAAATTTATTATTTTACTCGCACACCCCACAGTCAAAAATGCACTCAATCGCATCAAAACTTGCGTTACTGTTGTTATCTATGGCCTGAAATCAAACGCATTAAAACGATATAAAATAGATTAAATTTAAGTACGTTACATTTTTCTCGGGCAAAACATTTTTCTGTGAAAAAATTACGTTTCTCAAGTTATAACTTCTGTTCAATACATATAAGAAGGAAACTCCGTATAATGAACCCAAATTTCAAATAAGTGTACGATAGAAATTACAAAATCCATGAAAATATCAATGAATTTACAATATCGGTAGATATAATTATGGAGAATTTAAGTCAATGGGACAGTTCCTTAGGTTGTGAGGTGTATAAAACTGTTGTTAGAGTAATGAGGAGTACGAAAATGTGAATTTTACAAAATTTTATATTTTATTTTAATGGAAGAAGTTTCTCAAAAAAAAGTACAAAATGCCCCATTTTAAGTCAAAAAATGGGACAAAAGGTAAGAAATGTAAGTTAAAAATTTGAAATATGTTTTTTTTGAGAAACATTTTCAAAAAAGGTTATAATAAATTTTCATTTTAATTTTTTGTTTAGAAAATCATATTTTTGTGAAGTGAGGAGTATGGAAATGTAGGACACATTTTAGTTGCAAAGAAGTAAAGTTTATGGAGAAAATAAAATACCGATGTGAACAATTTACATTTTATTACTCCTCTTTTCACATTTTAGTACACCTCATTTCACAATTTCGTACTCCTCATGACCCTAACAACAATTTCATACACCTCAAACTAAAGAACTTCTCCGCTAACTACAAAAATAAAAAATTTCTTCGAGTTTTAACGTTTTTTTCAAATTCACTATACAGCATCGAACCAGCCTGTATAATATCAGGCGCGAACAAGAATTAACTCATTATACGGAGTTTCTTGTATTATTATTAGCCAGCATGAACTTTTTTTTATATTGCGAGATGTTAAATTCTCACATGAGTATTAATAGCGAGAAAAACGAGTCGTTTCCCGGGTCGTCGTGTCAAAACTCTATAAATCCTTGAACAAATAATATAAATAATGTACACACTTTGGTATTTACGAGTCCTATTATTATGGAACCGAAATGCATAACACTTGCATGAGAACGCTTTTTATTAAAATATGTATATAGCATAAAAATACGTTTTTAATTTTGTCCTAAATTTATGAGCAAGAAACATATTGTTGTTGTTTGGGAATAAATAAACATAAATATTCATCATATATAGCTACTTAAATTATATTAAATAAAAGGATTTGTTAAACGTTGTGTAAAGAGTGGTACGGTTGCTTGTGTTTTCAGCACTTGTTTAAATAATGTTGTCCTCATTGCTCAAGTTGTTGTTAATTTCCTTTTCATTTTGATTTCCGCTACAAATAATTTTGCCTCTTTCATAATTTGCCAATTACCTTCTTTTCCATTTCGTGTTCTATTTATTTATTTTATTATTTACGTGAATCGTTCGTTCTTTCGAGCAACGTCTTGTCTTTCTGCAATACTACTAATATATGTTTAATTGCATTATCGCCTTGTTCAACACTTGTTTTACTTCCTAATTCAATTATGTCGTTCACAATTTATTTATCTCTCTCTTGTTTCTTTCTTGTCTCGATGTCGTCGTCGACCAATCATGTAGTAGTTTATCTCTCTGCTACAACGACGATGATAAAATAAGTTCAACTGTACCTACAAAAAGAAAAAAAAGAAAGATATACATAACAAAAACCCATGGAAAAGGTAGAAAACGGCAAGAAAAACTTTTCCTTTTACTGTCTTTTCACACCTGCCTTGCCTTCTACCTTTGTGTTATATTGACTGAATGCTTCGCCTTTTAATTTCCCTGTAGCTGTTTTTATAGACTCACTATCTTTCTTGCATGGGCATATCTACAAAAGAGGATGATAAATAAAATAACAAAATTAGTAAGGTAGTTTACAGCAAAATAAATCTGTTTCTTTAGCTTCTTGTTAGCTACATGCCTGATGGCAATTAAGAGCTGTTGATTTAAAAAATTAAAGAAAAATAATTAAATAAAAATCGATAAAATTTAAAGCCTTTACAGTGAAAAGTCATACTGCCTATCCTTTTCTTAATAAGGCGAATAAATTCAATATTTTCATTTTTTGTCCCATGGGGATTTTCTCGAGGGGGGGGGAATAAAAAAATAAATATTTTTGAATTTTTTGTTTGTAATTTTTTAACGTTTTTAGACGTTAAACGTTGATTCTTAAAATTTATTTAATTTTAGTTTATATTATTTTAAAATTTGAACTTAAAAGTAAAGAAAAATCAACAAAATCTCCCAAAATAAAAATTTTTGAAAAAAAATAATTTTGGTCACGTGACTTTCAAAAAAATGTTTTTCAACATTTCAATAGAAAATGTCGTAATTAAGCAAATTTCTTTAGTTTTTTGTATAATTTTACCATAAACAGTATTTTTTATGATTTTTTAATATAAAAATTCCAAAATATGTCAAAAATATTTGTATTTTATATTTAATTTTTATTTTTCCCCCTGAATTTTTTCAACAAAATCCGAGGGGGGGGGAGACAAAAAATGGATATATTAAATTTATTCGCCTAAAAGAGAGAATAAAAAACTTTTGTACTGATCTAAAAATAATAAAATACAAGTTTAATAAAATTGTTCAACAGGAAGAAAGGAATCAACAAACCTCCCATAAATCATTTTTTCATAAAAAAAAAAATCATCGTCAAAACAAAATAACAAAAACAATGAAAGAGCATCAGGTTTGAACGTTGTTTGCCTATTATTCCATTAAATTCGACCTAAAATCGTCAAACCTCATCATGCGATAATTGCCCTGAATTTTTTGTGATTTTTATTTTTTTTTTTTGCTTTCTGTGTGGCAAAGCAAAACAAGGCACAGAATAGAATAATAAAAATTGATTGACATTTTCATGCCTAACCTCAACTGCGAGAAAATAATAATTTTATTACGTGTGACTTGACTGTCTCTCGGATGATGTTGTTAACCACTCGTTTGTTCTTCGTGGGATGAAATCCGTTTCAAGCTAATGCAAAAAGTATCCCAGATTATCTCCTTTATCAGATCTTTCACCCCAATTGACAGTTTGTAGATATGTAGGTGTAACGCTATGGAAGAAAATAAAGTAAAAAAAAAGCATTGACAGACAAAAGGAAATTTCATCGACAGAAACAACAACAAAAAATAAAGTAAAATAATAATAACAAGAAATGAAATAACTCAATCAATTCCAACCACAAATCATAGAACGGAGTAAGCTTGCAACAACAATCAAAGCGAACAATAACATCCACAAAAATAGTGTTGGAATACTGAAACAAGAATAAACAGAAAATAAAAGGAGAAATAATAATCATGACAATCAGTTATGAAAATGGAATAAATGTTTGAAAGGATGTATATGTGTGACAGAAAGACGAATTGTGGTTTATTTTATTGTGATTTTTGACGATTTCATTTCTTTTCTATTTTTTGCATTTTTGATCCTTATAGATTTTAAATAAATAAAAGATTTCTCACCCCTTTTGTGTTTGAAAGAGGTAAAGAGTTTTCTTTGTACTCTGAGGTTCTTTGAAACCCATCTCATAATTGTTTGTCATAGGTGTGTTTGAGTTTTCCGAGAATAGGATGCAGCTGAACTGTAAAAAAAATGAACAAAACATTAACTTGCTATTTAAAATATTTTAAAAATTAAAATTAATGATAAAGAATTCGAAAAGTTTGCAAATAAAAAGTTTGTCGGTCGGTAAGGCGTTGAAGATGATGATGTAAAGCAAATATTAATTATGAGCTTATCGTTTTTTTTTTCTCTTAAAGCAAGACAATGGGACCGAATGACGTTGGATGATAATAAAAATTCTATAAAACACACCATAAACCTATCAAGAGCTCTTCTGCATAAGCCAAAAAGTTTTGCTTTGTTTAAAATAAGAGTATCTTCTGTACTATAAAGTATATGCAAATCATATTAGCAGCGAATTTTCATCCACACTTTTTTATTTATACATAAAGAAAGAAGTGTTTTTGGACAGCAAGCAAAAAATTCCTTCATATAACGAAGAAAGTGTAAAAAAGTCATAAAGAGTATGAAAAATAATAAAAATAAATAAAGAAAGTTTTCCATTAAAAGGACAAGAGAAGAAAAGACAAGACAGGACAGAAGACAAAGTGAAGCTTGGGTAACTTCACTTCCTTCATTAACTGCTTTCTACGGGAGCACACAAAAAAAAAAATGGAAAATCTAACGAGCTTCACTTTGAAAAGTTTATTTGTTTGAATAATGAACAACACAACAAAACAATACAAAAAAAAAATACCGAAGCATTTCCATAGGGAAAATAATTATGTTGTTCATGCTCCTTCGTCTTGGGTGAGCAGAGATGGAAATCTTAAACCTTTTCTTGATGCTTTTCACAAGAAATCTACGCCTCTGTCAACTTTCTTGAAAATAAAAATAAATACAGTGACTAATTACTGGTTGATGAGAGGCTGAAAGTATAAATCAACATTTTTCTTTGATTCTTTTTCCTTTCCTTCCGTAGAAGTAATTTTGCATGCAAAAGAAAAGAAAAAAATAATAATTAGAAAAAAACAGTCGTCAAAATTAATTTATTCCAAAATTTGATACTGGTTTTAATGGACAAAGATTTATTACAAAAATATCGCATTAGAGCTGTGGATGCCTGAAAAAGAAAGAGAAGAAAACTAAATTAATTTGGATAGATGAAAAAAAGATTAATTAATTGGGCGGTTCGGCTCTTTTGATACTTTTTTTTCTTTTGGAGCATTTCTTTTTCTTCATGAATTAATTCAATAAACCAAATCCATCCATCAAGCTATCATCGTAAAGTAACCCTTTGTCCATCAAGTTCTATGAAAGCATGAAACTTGAACAGGTCAGAATCAATAATGTACCCAATTATTATTCTTCTTGTTATGGAAACTGCAAAAAAATACAGCTGCCAATTCGTCGGCAGGTAAAAAAAAAACAGAAAATTGGCGTATCGATGATAATGACATGCATTCCGCCGATTCTTTATATATTTTATGTTTTTTACACACTCACCTAAAATAATAATGCTGAATTGAGTGAAGGCTAAAAGATAAAGAGAAAATGCAAAAATGCTTTCTGCATAAAATATCGCCCAATAATTCTTTGCTCGAGCATGTTTTGAATACAGAGTAAGTTTACTTTATCGAAAAAATTGAAAAAAGATTTACAAAAATGGAAAGCAAGCAAAATAATGACCAATAATAATATTTAAAGTCGAGATATTTAAAAATATTGCACCTGCTTCGTTCGTCTGTTGTTGATGTTTGTGCGTGAAACGATAAAAAACGCGAACGAGCGAGTTAATCTACCAACAACAAAAAAAAAAGTTTCATATCATCATCGCTGTTGTGAGTTGATCGAAAATCGATAGAATGACAAAAATCACACAAAAAGGGTCACATTGTATTAACTTTCGTGTCTGTAAAAAAAGTAACCATTTTCTGTTATTTAAGGATTATTTTTTTGAGTCTAGAATGCGGTGACAAATATCCATTTTAGCATTCTCAAGGGATTAAACGCATATCTTTGTATATTCGTTGGTTACCATATAAATAACAAGAGAGACACAACAATAGGTATAGTACCTAAAAACCTGTGGGGAAAAAAGGAGACATATTCAACAGAGATAGGAATCATGAAATTCGATTACAAAACATCAATACCATATTTATTTCTACTTTAAAATTTATCACCTGCCTGTATCTTTGCGTTTTATGCTAAAAATACGACCAAAAGCAAGCAAAGGGTTGCAAAATTATGTCTTTTTTCCTCGGAAATCGATAAAACCTTCAGATTATTTTTACCTTTAAACAGCATTAAGATTTTTTTGAACCATAAAAAAGCCATTGAAACGCTTTTTTTTCATCTTACTTCGATCGATCGGTTTATAATTTAAAAAAAAACTAAAAGTCATGCAATGCTCATCAAAAAGGACGAGAAAAAATTCACCTGAACGCCTCTAATTTACACGTTCCAAATTTTCGTTTTAAGAAACTCCTTATATATCACTTTTAGATACTCGTCAGATATCATCATCATTGTTCTTCTGTAATAAAATAAAAAAAAAGTTCATATCATGTTAACAAATGAATTATTTAAACCATTCTTCAAGACAGTTTACAAGCCATTAATTAAATTAAATGCAAAGTACATTTTCAGGATTCATTGAAGAACTCGAGATTTTTTTTTTAATAGTTTTATGATGGTAAGTTGTAAAAAATTATAAGTTACTGACGCTCCTTCGCCGGATAATATGCTTTTAACGTGACCATATAATTATTTTCGGAGCGGTTCATCTAATTTTATGGTCCATACGCTCGTTATATTGCCTTAAAGATACCGCTAATGAATGAAAAAAAGTGTTATGAGTGAGCAGCTTTTGGTAAAAAATCATAAAAAAAATATTCATAAAAAATATTATTTCATATTTTATTTTTTTTTTATTTTAGAAAAGCTCGTTTTATCAACAATTTTGATCTAATCATTCATAAAAGCACGCATCAGGACAGAACGAAAACTGTTTCAAATTACCTCTTTCACCAAAAAAAAAACGCATTTGCATTGACAGAACATCTGCCTTTGGTTCCTGTCCATCAATTCTGTATTTTATTGTGTTGTTTGTGCGGCTTGGCTTAACATCATCATCGCAGGAATGGAAAAAAATGCAAAAAAAAGAGTAAAAACATAATCAACACACAACAGAATGCAACATGGATTATCGCATCGGATGCACATGGAACTCAGATACGTACAAAACCAAAAGAACACAACACCTTTATTAAAAATGTGTCAAAAAAGGATACAAAATTTCTATGGAAAAATTGTTATGTGACAAAAATTTCATATAATCCTTTCAGGAATGCTCGACACACACAAAATATTTAAAATCTATTCAAAAATTTCTATTTTTCTATCTAGTCATCTTGATTTCAACGATAATAATTGTAGCCTTTTAGTATTAACAATTTTTTTTTTTGGTACATAGATTGCCTTTTATTCCAAATGTATGCAAAATTCGATGGAATTCGAGTATGTGCATTACGAACGAGGTAAAAAGAAAAATAAACAACAATTCAATAATTTTTTGGTGAAATTGGTTTTGAATTTGTATCTCTATATTGTATTTTTACGATGATTGGAGAGATGACAGATGAAAACGAAATGATTTGCAATCCTTTAATGATAATAGTTTGCATTTAATTTAGAATTTTAGCATCTGCTCTACATTTTCTGAAATATGTAGTTTTTACCCAATTTTTATAGATTTAAAAATTTAAGAAAAAAATTAACCGAAAATTACAAGGATTTACGTATGTATTACAAAAATAATTTATATTCATCTTAAACGTCGACCGACAAGAAAACCATAATCTTTAAATATTTGTGAATCTTACAAACACTCGGATTATTGGCTTGTTTGTTGTAAGTATAATTTAAGAAAACCAAAGCTAATTATTTATTTTCAAAAAAAAAGTAGGTTTTTTTTTGTAATCCTCTTATATCTGTTCATGTTCCTTACACAATTCTATGCGAAACACATGTATAACTTACTGCTGTTTCTGTTGCTAATAACATTTTATTTTGCTCAAGTCACCTGGAAATAAAATAAATAAACATTATTTGTCTCGAACAAGAACAAAATAAAAACGAAAATCAATACGAACGCAAACATTTTGCAAAAAATAAAAGAATGAGAACAGACGTTCTATGTAAATCTATACTTTTTGCAAGCAGGATGAGATAATATATAGAAACTAACAAGCTTTTAATTTCTTTTCGATTTGTTTCTATTTGCTGTTTGTTGATCCCATTGTATTTTTGTAATAAAAACAATCTTGGTTTAATAAGGAAACAACTATACGTTTTAAATATTAAGTTAAATTATATATTTTTTTAGAAAATAAAAGTTAAAAGTTTAAAAAAAAGTTTTTCTTAAAACTTTTTTGCAGTTACAAGACAAAAAATATATAATATATTAATATTAATATTTTATATAATATAATATAATATAATATAATATAAAATATAATAAAATATATTAAAATATAATAAAATATAATAAAATATAATATAATATAATAAAATAATACAATAATATAATATATATAATATAATATATAATATAATATATAATATATATTATAACAAAAAATATATAATTGTAGTATATTTTCAATATACATTATGAAAGTGAAATTTTTGATTTTTCATGATTTTCATATAGAAATAAATGGGCGAAAAAAAATTTTTTTATATTTTTGACAAAAAGTATATTGGGAAAGTATGCTTAAAGATGTATTTTAAGATACACTAGATTTCAAATTTCAAAATTTTTGAAAAAATATCAGTTTTATTTCAATAGAAATAATAGATAAAAGGATAATTCGCACAAATGCATACAAATTGGTTTTATCAAATTTTAAAATTTTATCCAAATCGAATTTTTTGATTTTCATGTTGTTTTGCCTTATTATTGCATAAAAAGTCCATTTGAACCAAAAAATTTGCCAAAATCTTGAAATTGGAAGAGTTGAAAAATCTCATTTTTAAAAATATGAAATTTTGCATTTTTATGGCAAAAATTTATAAAAATAAAAAATTTCCCAAAACTACCTCTTAGAGACTAAAAAAGAAATTTTTCTGAACAAAAATTATTTTTATTGGCCAATTATGTACTTTTGTGAGCTTGAAAATGAAGAAATAGTTAAAAATCAAAAATTTTTAAGCTCAAAAACCGTAAAAAACTTTAAATCGAATCAATATTATAAAAATAATATATGTGCTATTTATATAAGTGTAATATTCAATTAACAAAAGTTATACGATTTTCATAAATTATTTCTTTAAAATTTTTAAAGTATAATTTCAGGATCCTCAAAATTAATTTAAGCTTTACCTAATTTGCTTAATTTTGTCATCCGGAACGAAAATACAAACATATGCTACAATTTGAATTTGCAGCGAATTCAAGGTAATTTTTTATCATATATTTTTAATATATATTTTTATTAAAACATTTTTTTATATTTAATTTTTATTATACATATTTTATTTTACAGTCATTCTTTTTTCACTCACAAATAGTATTAGTTCTGCGTAAATACCTTTAAATAATCTGTAAACGAAGTCATTTTACGGAAGAAATCAAAAACCTCAAATAACCATAATAAATCAAACCCCTGTACAAAAAAAAAGTAACACCGGTAAAACTATTTTATTCAATCTCAACCGTAACGTAAAAAGGATATAGGTAAGAATATTAAGAAAAATCTTTGGCAAAAAAAAAATTTCATCATCATCATTATTCAATGAACGTTAATCGTATATAAATACCTTCTTGCCTCGAATTGTTTGTTATTTTTTGTTATGGTATTTAACAAATTTTGCTTTCTTAAAAGATTTTAGAATTGTGAAAGAAACTGGTTTTCATCTATTGAATTTGAAAGAGCGGAGACACATAACACTCGGCAAAAAGGAAGCAATGACGGATTACAATTGTAATCGTTTCTTCGAGCAAAGGCATAGTTTTGTCCTCAATTCAACTTACATTTATTTATAATCAACAAAGGATTTCACGTCTCGAAGGTATTGAAAAGGGGCAGGATGTAAATAATACATCATCTTTAATTGTTTGCACTGAGATAAAAACACCGGAAAAACAAATTTATAATATAAGCAAAGTTTAATTGTTCTTCTCAACACAGAAAAAAAAATCCTCTCTAAATAATTTTTAATATTCAAGCATTTTTCGTCGGAATTTTTTGTCAAAATATTCGATATCGAACTTTTTTGATTGATTTGACGGGCAAATTGATTAAAAAAAATATAAAACTCACAATTTTCAGCATGTGCAATGGAATGTTCGTTCATTCTTCAGTCTCTCCCTCTACTATCTCGATTAAGCTCGTCGATTATTATAAATGATTTACATTCCATGCAATTTATGTCGACATATCACGCGCTATTCGGGATAGTTTTCATTAAAACAAAATATACATGCAAAAAAGTTGGGATCGTTATGTGATGATGAACAGGGAAAATATAATAATGGACATAGGTACGCTAACGCACGAATATGATGACAAAAAAAAATACAGACCGAGAGTGACAAAAAAAAGTTGTGCATGATAAAAATAATAAAGTAATTAGGTCAAGCGAGTAGAGAAAAAAGGCGATTGTGGCACATTTTTATTAATCCCAAAATGCAAATAATATTGATATTTTTGGTAAATAAGGAGTGTCTGTGTTCTTTCAGGTTACGTAACTAACACGCTGGCAGATAGTGTCAACGTAATTACGATTGGATTGCACGAGCGAGGATGTAAAAAATCAGTTTGCTTTGACTAAAAACGTAAGAGAGCTTGTGGTAAAGTGAATTATTGAATAAACTTCCGGTGAGCATTACAACAATTGATTATTGTTGTCAACAACATGCAAGGAAGAGCAGAGAAGACAAGACACAGGATACATAAATCATTAGGATACTTTTCCGTATTTGCTCAGCACAATGATTCGGAGGATATATGTTGTCTGTGTCATACAGTCGAAAGAAGTAATGAAAAGGCAAAAGGCAGACAATGAACAATTGTCCCTGTTTTTATTTTAGCAGAGAACATATTCGTTCCAACTCACGCTGGCTTGTGCAAGATATCCTTTAAGAGGAAAGAGAATATAAACACCTTGAATAAACATACCTTTTCCTCGACCATTTTTTCATTCTGTACCCGAAACTCTATGCAGATTCAAGCAACATCGAATAGTAGAAAAAAAATCTTTTTTTTTATGTCCGATATTCATAAAAAATATACCATACCGTCTGTCTGTGGTTTAAAGCCATTCAATTCCTCTTTATCTATGAGCTTCAAAGCATTCGAACAACGCAAATATCATGGAACAAAGAAAAGAAGATTTTATTACAGTATTTGATCCCATCATCATCCGCACATGATATGGTCTTTACACATAAAATGCCCAATTTTGCTATTTTTTTATTGTTCACAACAAATAATATCGTTTTTCATGATAAATGACAACTTCCTTCTATTTCTTTGTCAATAATTTTCGACAAATCATCATAAGATCATCTAAATTTCATTATTTTGTTGTAATTATCAAAATGAAATTTCTACAGGAAGAGACATCAGAATAAAATTGTCAATAAATGATAAATTGATGAAACATTGTCATTTTGGCAAACATTTAACAGAGAACGATTTTAAGAATAAGAAAGAGGATTTCCGGTCTGCATGTTGCAAAACTGGAACTAAATGAATGACAAAGCCTGTGTGTGTGCTAAAAGCAGGTGTACAAACTTTGTATAGATAAGAAAGCTTCGAATTTTAGTTTTTTTTTTTGTTTAGGCCGCTCCAAATTTTTTTTGAACTTTTTGTCCCATGCCCCATTTCAAAACTCGAAAATCCAATGGTTTTTTGGCCTTTTTCATATTTTTTCAAGGAATTTTACAAAATTTTTTAAAATATTTTTAATTTTAAAGAATTTTTGTATTGAAAATCGTATTTAACACTTGAATTTTCTTCGTTAAAATTTAAAAAAAAAAAAATATTTTTTAAAATTCTTTGACAGTTTTTTTTACGAAATTTTTTTGTTTAAATTTTTATCTTGAAATACCCTGAGATATATTTTAAATTATTAAATCTCAATGTAGATACCATAAAATCAAATAAAATATTGATTTATCACAAAAAACTGTTAAAAATTTGTCATTTTATATGAAACAGTATTTCAAAAAATTTTTTTTTTTTACTTTGCCCCCCCCCCCTCATTTTGAAAAAAAGTTTTTGGGACAAAAAGTTCGAAATAAATTTGGAGCGGCCTTAACAAAAAAAAAAAATTATTTTGGATGCTCACATGTGTTACTCACTCATTCGCTTCGACTAATAAGGATATCATGATAATAGCTGATACGTGAAGCAATTTCGTGCTGTTTATGACAAAAAATATAATTTTTTACAGGAAGAATTTGTTTTCTCAAAGTTTTGATTCTGTTATCTAAATTAACAAAAAAAAAAATAATAATAATAACGCTTTTTGACACTGCTGTTGATACTGCAGTTGAACGAAACTTTTCTGCAATTTCAGGATAAGGAGGAAAATAATATGGGGAAGTTGTCATACATTCAACGCAAGATACAAGGGAAAATAATAATAAACGTTTTATGTTTACTTTTCTATGTCTGGAACGAAAGCTACATCATTGGAATATTAAACAGGTACTTAAATTATATAAACAACGAGTAGCGACAATGACGACGAAAATTTTTGTTCTTTTCTTCTTCCCCCATATGGGATTCGCTGATGAGGATGGGGACAACAAGCGACATCAAAGATTAACAATAAACAGTTGACATCTACAACTTTTTTTTTTGTAGTTCGGGGGAAACCATCGCCCCATTGAGAGGTTTCATTATTGCATGTATGTATTACAAAATATAAAACAAGAAAAATTTAAATTTACGACATTTGTACATCATCATTGTGAAATTGAATTTCATGCCTGTGCATTGGCAGAAACAAAAGAAAATAACACATGCTTCTCTATTTGCAGAAGTGAAGAGATTGGGAGACTGAAGTGCAATGAAAGGAGAAGATTGTAAAAGAGAATATGTAATGAGCATATCCAGACGTCAATATATTGTTTACGAGAAAAATTTTGTCTGAGTGCAATATCTTGTCATATGTTCCAAATTCGATTTGAATGTCACAATACCAATGATAAGGAATAAAAAAAAATTTTGAAATACTGTTTTCATACCAAATGACAATGAATTTTAAATTTAAAAAATTTAAATAAAATTTTTAAAAAGATTTGAAATTTTTACTATTTACTTTAAAAAGCTTATTTAAAATAAATTTGAAAACATTTCATATTGAAACTTAAAGAAAAAAAAAATTCATAAAATTATTTTCAACTTTTCATTAAAAATTATTAAATTTTAAATTAATAATTTTTGAAAAATATTTTTACAAGAAACAAAACAAAAATTAGAATAAATTGAAAAAAAAAATTTTATGGAAATTTGATAAAATTATGAAAATACAAAAAAAAATTTTTCTTTAAATTTTTAATAATTTTTAATCAAAATTTTGCCCCATTGGATTTTCAACAAACTTTTTTCAATTAAAAATTATCAAATGGACTTTATTTTTGATTTTCATTTGGAATGGCCTTACGAGAAAAATTTTGTCTGAGTGCAATATCTTGTCATATGTTTCAAATTCGATTTGAATGTCACAATACCAATGATAAGGAATGGCAAATATTTTATTTCGTGTCGTGTAAGAATGACAATGAATCATCAAAAAAAAAAAAGTTCAGGCGAAAGATTTCTATGCCCATTAAAACGATTTTCCGCCTCATTTTCCCGTTGTGTTTTCATGTTTGTTATTTATTTAACTTATGTTACGCGTTGCCTCGTTCGATGTTGTAAGTTTGAATATGAAAGGCGTAAATAAATAATAAAATATTAAACAATACATGAGTGTATTCCGGAGTTTATCATAATGAATGAATAAGCAGAAGTTACTACACGAACAAAATTTTCCTCTGTCTCGTATGTGTGGCAACATCAACATGATAATTGTTGTTTTATGCGTGAGTATGTCGCATTCAGTTTGTTGGTAGTTTGTAGGAAATTTGTCATTTTCTGTTATCTCTGTCTCAGTGATTGTGTTGTGTTGTGTATTTTCTGCGTATGACACCAAACAGTGCGGCTTTAAATTTATTGTGAAAGTTATTGCTGCTGCTGTTGTGCATGTTTTTCAATTTCAGATTGAACTTTGAAGATTTAACTCGTTCTCAGAGGTCGATAGTTGGAACAGAAAATATCATCTAAATATCTTGCCCATTGGTAGTTTTTGTGCCGACTGAGATAATAAATTATAAATTCACCCAAAAATGCCATCGATGAACTCGCCATTCCAAATAACAACAATCCATAAGCTCCTGCAAGATGTTTTAATTGGAGAGCTTGAGCAGTATTTTGTGAAGCAACCATCTGCAACGACTTTACAGTAACTTTTCTCGCTTTTGCTTCACTATACCATTTTCCGAAAAGTCCTGATTCTAATACACGAGCAATTAAATCGTTGAATTTAGATAAGAGATGATAATCTTTTCGCACGAGCATCTTGACTGAATACGAATGGATGTTACTTGTTTTGGGAAAACAAAATATTTCATCGTCACTGACAGCCAAATTGTTTTCTGCATGTTGTCTGGAGCTTGCGACAGCCAATAAATCGTCACTTTCCCTTAACTCAGCTAAACATTCATCAAGATCCTTGCAAGATTCGAAATTTTCTTTTATATAATTCGATATTGAATCGTTTCGGTTGAGATAAACTTTGATGTTTTCGCCGCCCGTGAATTTATATCCCAATTCCTTTGCTCTTTCTTGACTTTTTATTTGTGGTTCAAACCGCGGGCGAGTAATAACTGACACAAGAAAGCTTTGATATGCTGCACTAAAATGCATTGCGTACAAGAAAAAAGATGCTAAAAATATTCTGATGTATTTACTTTTAGGTTGATATGGCGCAGGAACGTTAATACTTACAGCCATCGCTACCAATGTACACCATATGAAATTTTCGGAGCTTTTGTTCTCGTAAATGAGCATCAAGTACATCATCATACCCGTAAGCCAAACAAGAGCAACAGCAATAATCCATGTTTTGATATCAAAAATGGCAAATACATTCATCCAAGTTGGAGCGTTTTTAGCAGTTGCGACACACCAAGTTAGATCGTCGTCGATATATCCAATCGAAGTTGATAACATTTTTGAACTGACTTTGTTGTCAAACATCCCGCCAATCATTACATCAACCTTGTTATTCACTAAATCAGCATAAAGTCCTGTTATGTTGTTCTCTGAGATCATTTTCATTGCAACGTTTGAATCTTGAACTTTGAAAATTGGAATTAAATTCATTTGTTCCGATATTACTTTTGTCATTACAATTTCAAATCCTTCAATTGAACTATCTCGTGCAATGACAAAAGGCTCCAAAGCTGATGCTTGTACTCTCAAAGGACATCCATGCATGTCAAATGGTAATTTAGGCCCGAGATTCGAATAATCGTATTGAAGTAAAAACAGTTCATCATCATTATCATCATCGTTTTCCTCCTCGTCATCGAAATCCTCATCTTCAGAGTTTGAATTTTTGTTATCATCTCCAAAAAACTCACATTCGTTCACTGTTCGTACACTGATAACATTTTCCCCGCAATTTTTCCCTTCATACGGATACCATGTTTGGCATTGAATTACAGTTGTCTTATCTCGTGCCGATATCACAAAGACATCAACTACCGAATGTTCGAACAAATCTTGCATCACAGATTTCGTTTGCACCATTAGGCGAAAATCCGTCATTTGTTCCATGAACAAGACAACAAAAGGAGCTGTTGGATTCCATGATGGATGAAGTTTAAATTGAGACACTGTGATACTGACATCCGCTGCGTTTGCCACAAAGAAAATGTAAGTTTTTGCCTTTGATGATACGGGAAATTTATCTGCTTCAGGAACTCGTTCTGAATGAATGTTTCCAACTAAAATAGTTCCCTTATGTTCAGGATCTTCATTTAGTGCTTGAAGAATTCGTTGACCTATGACATTTAATTCGTTGGGAACACTCGCAAGAATTAAGCCTCCTTGTTGATAATCGCCGCCATCGATATATTTCTTTACCATACTAATGATACACGGAACTTTAATTATCTCATCGTCGTATGAATGATCTGTCAAGAAAGAGTTTGTGTCTAATGCATCAACGACAACAGCAACTATTAACAATAATCCAAAGGTATGTTTCATATTTTTTTTTAATATCTTAACTTTTTTTCTATCATCTCTTCATCTTCCGATGAACAAACCGATAATTATTTTAATTTCAAATGATATGATGAAATGTTTTTTTTTTCAGTCACACAAAAAATTTAACTGGTTTCTGTACTTTCATCGAGAGCTTCCAAACAGTGTGTGGTCTTTAGAACAGAATATCACATACATTTATAATTTCGGTAGGAATATCATGACAATAATTGATACGATTATGATGATTGATAAGATGCTTTTTTTTTTGGTAAGGCCGTTCCAAATTTTTTCCGATGTTTTTGTCCCAAAACATTTTTTTCAAAATGGGGGGGCAAAATAAAAAAAAAAGTTTTGAAATACTGTTTAATACAAAATGCCAAAATTTTAACAAATTTTGGTCTTTTATAAATATTTTAGATGTTTTTATGGTATCTACTTTGAGATTTGATGATTTAAAATGAATCTGAAACTATTTCAAGTTAAAAATTTTAACAAAAAAATTTCATGAAAATAACCGTCAAAAATTTTTGAAAAATAATTTTTAGGAAATATTTTTAGAGAAGAAAATTCATGTAAAATTTCGATTTTCGACACAAAAAATTTTAAAAATTGAAATTATTTTAAAAAATTTTTGAAAATTCCTTAAAAAGTAAGGAAAAGGACCAAAAAATGGTCAATTTTGATGAAATTTTTAACTTTTTTTTTATTTTGCCCCATTGGATTTTCGGCTTTTGAAATGGGGCAGGGGACAAAAACATAGAAAAAAATTTGGAGCGGCCTAAGTAAATATTTGAAGAAATAATCGTTATGTTAATCCATAGGGAACCAAATTGATTTTTCGATTTTTATTTCAATTTTAACTGCATTATTATTTATGCCAAAACCCTCTCACACAGTAACCTGTTTTTTTTTTCTACAAAATTGTGTTTCTCCGTTATAGAGTACGCCAACAAAAATACTTTTTATCTTTATTATGAATCTTTAAATATATGCATTTTAAAATTTTCAGTGCTCCTTTATTATATAACAGTATCGAGCGTTGCGCTATACAGCAAGTATAAGAACTTCATTCTATTATTGCTTTATAATGATGCTTTATATTTGCACTTGCCTATCGTTTAGTTCGTCTTTTGTCGAAAAAAAATTTTTCTACCGCAAAAAATGGAACGAAAGCTTGCGACTGGAAGCAAAGACGAGACCTAAACGACACTCATTTGAATATTATTACGTAATTTATTATCAATTTATATTTAAAATAGCCAATAAATGCAATAGTTTTATTATATTGAGGTTTCCATCTCGGCTCAGTTAGAATTTTTGTACATTTTTCGCCAGATGGTGTCTAAACTCTTTTTATTTTTTTATTTTACTCGTACTTTTAAATTGTTGTACAGAACATTTTCGGAGAAAGTTGCATCAATCAGATAACAAACTACCGAATTTTTCGGTTAAAAAAAGTCACCATATGTCGGCATTGCACTATAAATGCAGAATGCGGTTAGAAAATTGACAGGCGTTTAATGAACTTCATAATTTACATTTTTTGTCATTCTATACTCTCGCTACCATTTCATTTTTTTTATTATATTATTAATAAATGAAATATGACAAAAAGGTCAGAACACGCCTCTTAACATATCGTGTGCATTTTGCCGCCTAATACCGTTAACTGCTAAATAAAAAGAAAATGATCAATTTCACACTTTGTGCGTTAAAAACCAAAAATTTTTAAACGAATATCTTACAAAATTTTCAAATTTACATAAAAATGTTCAAAATTTAAGCATCTTCAACATCATGATCGTCAGCCCAGCCTTCTAACAACTCATTATTGAAATGTCGCTTCGCAAACATCAACATCTTTGAAATTTGAATCGATGACATAAAATTAATTTAATATGCATCTTGAAACCCATCTCAACAAAAATGCATCTCTCTACTGTAAAGTAGGTACAGATTGTCCAAAAACGTTTCATATTTCACCATAATTTATACTTGAAAATTTAAAGTAAGCAATAATTTACACATTTTGTGGACATATGTGCGGTTTTCAATCAACATTAAATTAACAAAAAAAAAAATACTTGATTTTTTCTAAAAAATTGAGTTTTAGGGGTATTTTAACTCGGTATTTCAACTGAAATTTTCGAAAAGGCTCAACGAAAAATAAATAAATTGTTTTGCAAATAAAACAATAATTGTTACAGCAAATGGATTATTTTTGTGGTTAAGTTTTACATGCATGCGGTTTGTTTATTCCACAATTTGACTTTTAAATAATGTGCGGAAAAGTAATCAATGATTAAAAACAATGTTTGTATCTATAAATTATGAAAAAAAGGAAATTAAAAACCTAATAAATAATTATGAAAGTAGAAAAGGAAGAAGAAACGGTCAAGGGATGTTGACGCCAAAAGGGTCATAAATTTATATCTTATCCCTTTTTGATCCTATCGACCCAAAAGTTAGCGCCTTATAATTTGATTTAGTTCAAAAACCGAACGGCTTTTTCTTTTGGTTTATCCAATTAAAAAATTCTTGTCTCGAATTTCAACAACAATAAAAATTTCCTTCCTTCTTTTTTTTTTTGCACGAAATTTTATACATAAAATTTATAATAAAAATCATAATTTCAGGCAATTTTTTGTGTAACAGAAGAACAAGAGGGAGAACAAGAAGAAGAGTCAGCAAAAAGAAGCAGAAAAAGCTCGCGTGACCATTTGATTTGTCGGTTGCTTCTCTCGGGATATCGTGCACTGTATAATTTTCCACACTGTCCGTTATAATTGATGATGAACGGTAATAATTATTACGTTGTTGGTTGCTCGTCAGCGAAACCGTCATCTTTGATTACAAGAAAAAAGTGCAAATGTGAAGAAAAAAACGAAAACTTTGGTATTATTATCGTAAACGCAACATTTTTTTCAAAGCAAGTAAGTAATAATGATCAAACTCAGTGAAGCGCATATTTTGTTCAGTTGCACTTGCATTGTCAACACAATGTTTTGCACGCTTTTTAAGATGAAACGAAACAACATTGAGCAACAAAGTTTTGTAAGTATTTTACATTTCTTTGAGCAACAAGTGAAAAGGTGTTTTTTTTATAATAATTTAATGTAGATAATTCTTATGGAAAAAAATCCGTTACAAAATAAAAAAAAATTTGAAATACTAATATTTTCATACAAAATGACAAATTTGAAGTTTGAGAACATTTTTGTTTTCCATTAATTTTTGTATTTTTTTTAGCAATTTTTTAGAAAAATTTTAAAAAATAATTTGTCAAAAAATAAAAAAATAATTCAATAAATTAATAAAAATTCATTAAAATAATTCTTTCCCAAAAAATTTGTTAAAAATATTGAAGAATTGCAAAATTTCGTTAAAAATTTAAAATTTTCACGTAAAAATGTTAATAGAACGCATTTTGTAACCTATTTTCGTTAATAGAACGTATTATTTTTTCCATAATAATTATCTACAGTACGGTAATTTAATTCTTATGAAGTATAAAACGATGAAGCAAAGAATCAAATGAGACGTAAGGAGTCTATCAAAAATCAAAGATAAAAATTTAAAGATATCGAAAAATATTTCTGTCCTCGTCTTAACATCTTATTATTGAGAAAAGCATTTCGATGTACTCATAAAAAATTTTATAAAAAATAATTAAGTTGAGCAGGTGAACTTAAATTGTGTAATAAAGGCATTTCTTGTTCATGCGGTTCGAAATTCTTCAACCCATATAAAAACTTGTACATAAATGCCTTACACATCCATTCTCTTATTCAGCATTATTTTGTGTTTCACCTTCTTAACGCGATACAGACAAAGGTTTACAAGCCATTAAAATATAACAAGTATCAAATATCTTACGACGAGCGACGGTTCTCTTATATGCGTATACCTGTTCTCTCGTTTTTGTTATTTTACTTTTAAACACAAAAAACTGCTACATAATCTCCGCTTGATATTTACAGGTGCATCGTTGTTTTTTTTTTATCACGTCCAAAAATAATCGTAAAAACAGTCAAGTTTGTATATAAATTTACTTTTACAAGACAAAGAATAATGTTTCACTCGAATTCGTTATGCACGTGCATGTTAAGAAATGGACAAAAACATCATCCGAAAGTGAATTGAGTTTCAATCCAACGCAAAATCCTGAAAAAAAAAGAAATTTAAGGATTTCGTCGTTCTTAACGATAATTAATGCCCAAGAAGCGGGATTTAAAATTTATTTTCATCTAATAATAGAGCGTGTTAGAATAAATGCGAGACAGTAAGCGAAGATGATACGTACAGGTGTAATGTTAATGCCCGTGAGAGAAATGATATTTGTATAAAAAAAAAGGTTTTATCCTTAATTTTATGGTAGATTTATTAATATGTTATTAATGTTATGGAGGAAAGTTGTGCAGGTGAAATCATAAATTTTGATATGAAATGAGGATTTCTCGGAAACTCAACAATGGTAACTATTTTTTACAAATATTTGTCATAATCACTATCTATTTTTATCTTCTTAACTTTTTTTTTCATCAAAAGTCTAAAATTGCACAATTTTTCTCTACATTTATTATCATTAGCAAATACAAAAAGAGACACAATTTGCAGTAATCAGATTACAGTTTTTTGCAATACGAGGATTTTTTCATCGCAGGTTTACAACGAGAAAAAAAAATAGATTATTATCACGTTTTACCTCCTGAGAAGAAACTTCATGATGTCGAGTCGAGCCAACGAGTGTGAGTAGTACTTAAAATAATCTCATATTTCTCCTGATTTTTATATCCTTTTAGTGTTATTATCATCTCACGTGTAGCTTTCATCCTGTATGAATGTTTTTAAAAGTGCAATAATGATGATAAGACAGTTGTGCCTGTGGTTAAAAGCTGTAACAAAACTGTCTCAAATTGCACGTCTCTCATCAAAAAGAAGAAAATGAAAGATGACACGATAATTTTTGTTGTTTTTTCGTAAAGTAAACAAAATTTCTTGGAAACTATGACTTCATCAAACACAGAACATTTCCAAAAACATCATGTCAAAAAAAAACAGTTTTTCTGCTCGGTCACTTGTCAATATAAATCACGCGAACAATGCCATTAAACAAGCAAAATTTATGCAAAACTAGATATTTTATGAAACAAATAAATGACTGACATGGAAAATGCAGCTAACGAATGCTCAAACAAAAATCACACACATATACACATCACATGCCTGCTAACAAATCATGATACAGTTCGTTAAGTTTTTCTCCGCTCTTGCCACACCGTCAACATGTTTTCATTTCCAATTTACCTTTTATACGTTCCTTTTTTTTTTGTCGTCATCATCAAGCAAACGAGCGTCGCAGATCTACATAGCCATGTATAACAAATTGAATAATATGTTCGCGGTATTCAAATAAAATAAAACATCATTTTATCGTCGTGTAGGTTCTGTGTGTGTGTGATTGCATTTATTTACATAGTTGTCGTGTGTGATCAAAAGCAATAAAGCATGAATGCCACGGCACGACCAACCAGCAGCATTTTTTTTTATTGTTGAAACGAAATTCCTGTTATGATAAGGACAACAGTTTGTTGCATTTTTTTTTTCAAAATCTGTCAAGTGAAAGTTTTAAGGATTCATACAACAGCGTATTTTTCCTAATTTTTATAAATTATTTTAAAAAATATTCAAACAATTCAAAATCTTGATTTGTAATATTTAAAATGACATTTTTTTTTTCACTTTTTCACTAAACTGCACGAGAAAATATAAAATTTCGCTATGGCTGTCAAACATAATATTTGATGAATAACATTATTATGCCATGCAGTTGCAATGCAAATTTTTTGCATCACATTTTGTAATCAACGAACATGGTTTATAATTTTTTTTTTATGTTAATAAATAAAACATTCGTCTGTATATCTTGCTTAAATACTTTAATGAGATTACATTCACTTGCCTAATTGTTGTTTGTATGCTGCTTTTTTTTGATTCTTTCTTAAAAAGCCTGAAATATATAAAAATATTAAAAAGCAGGTGAACTCTGTCAGTCAGAAAAATACGATATGTTTCTTTCATACGTTCATTTCCGCCGATTTGATAAAAAAAATGATATTTAAAAAAAGTTAAGGCCGATCCAATGGGGCAAAATAAAAAAAAAGTAAAAAAATTCATCAAAATTGACCGTTTTTTGGTCTTTTTCTATATTTTTACAAGAAATTTTCAAAAATTTTTTAAAATATTTTCAAATTTAAAGAATTTTTGTATTAAAAAACGAAATTTAACTCGAATTTTCTTCTCTAAAAATATTTTCAAAAAAATTATTTTTCAAAATTTTTTGACAGTTATTTTTATAAAATTTTTTTGTTTAAATTTAAAATTTGAAATACTCTGAGATTAATTTTAAATCATCAAATCTCAATGTAAATACCACAAAAACTACTAAAAAATTCATAAAGGGTCCAAATTTGTTAAAATTTTGTCATTTTGTATGAAAAAGTATTACAAAACTTTTTTTTTTATTTTGCCCCCCCACCCATTTTGAAAAAAATGTTTTGGGACAAAAACATCGAAAAAAATTTGGAGCGGCCTAAATAATTATTTTATAATTAAATCTAAAAAAAAACCATCATAACTTCATATAAAATAAAATAATTGCTATTGTTAGAAGCGTCTTCCATGAACTACCAATTGAATAATATTGCGCACTGTTTGCCTCCAACAAATAATTCGAACCGTGACGATTGTAAAACAATCCATAACACAACTTCTTATTCTTTTTACATATCTTCCAGCTACGGATGGTCGAATCTCTTTTGTTTTAAGAACATCACGAAGGAAGAACGAGACACGGAGATGACGAAGCAAAAGAGCTGCTTGCATATTATTTTCAGGTGAAATGCTATAAGGCACATTATTATGTTGTTTGTGTTTTTCAACTGAAGAAGAAGAAAAAAATTCAAAGAAAAGGAAATACATGTCTGACGTCTATAAACGCGTGTACATCGCAAATTAGTGTGGATTTATATTTTTTAAATGGCCTCAAAAAACAAAAGGCACTTATTATTATTTTTATGTTACCTATGGGGATAATTTTACACACATTTATTTCTCCGTACTTAAATTCGTGTATATTCAGATTGATGAATTTTGAGATGCTTTGCTAGTTTTTGCTTGATTTATCTTCGTGCAGTCGATGCCTTCTATATAATTGACAGTTTTAACATTCATTTTGTGGGCTGCTACTTCTTCTTCGTCTTCTTCAACAGCAAAATGCCCTCCAAACATAATCTCATTATCTTGTGCTCGATAGCTCGTGTGTGATCTGTTACAAATATTTATCTGGAATTCAGTCATCGATCTCCGTTTCCCTTAAAATAAAAAAAAAACTGATGAATTGCGGGTTGAACGACGAAATAAGACAAAGCTTTAATTAAAGGCAATTAAAACCTCTCATAACATCAATTAAAATATTTGCTCCCAATTATTTTATTGCAATGCACTTTTTTTTTATATCGTCCTTGTCAAACATTATTTAAAACCAATCAAACATCCAGCAAATGTGCATCAGATAACGCAGCAAAACATATTTCCATCAATTTTTCATCAAAATTCAATTTTCTGATTTACTGATGCATAATGTTATTTTCATACAGAAAATTGGAGAATTTTAAATTGAATAATGCGAATTGATGAGTTTTTTCTTGTAATTATTTTTATGCATTTCTCATGTAAAAAAAAAAGAAAATTTTTCATGAAACATTTCGATAGATAAAAAATTAATAAATTTAGGCCGTTCCAATTTTTTTCCGATGTTTTTGTCCCAAAACATTTTTTTCAAAATGGGGGGGGGGAAATAAAAAAAAAAATTTTGAAATACTTTTTCGCATACAAAATGACAAAATTTTAACAGTTTTTTGTCTTTCATCAATATTTTAGTCCATTTTATGGTATCTACAATGAAATTTGATAATTAAAAATATATCTCACAGTATTTCAAGTTAAAAATTTAAACAAAAAAATTTTATAAAAATAACTGTCAAAAAATTTTGAAAAATAATTTTTTTGAAAATATTTTCAGAGAAGAATATTCATATTAAATTTCGTTTTTCAATACAAAAATTCTTTAAATTTGAAAATATTTAAAAATTTTTTTGAAAATTCCTTGAAAAAATATGGAAAAAGGCCAAAAAATTGTAAATTTTGATGAAATTTTTAATTTTTTTTTTTGCCCCATTGGATTTTCGGCTTTTGAAATGGGGCAGGGGACAAAAACATAGAAAAAAATTTGGAGCGGCCTTATGATATAATATCCATATTATTTTTTTTTAGTTCTGATTTATCTTGAAAAAAATGCATGTAAATTCTTTTGTTGCATTAATAATTAGTTTCGTAACTGCAATCATTTGTTTTACCTCAAAAAGGCATAAACAACTTACCTCATACTGATCTATGCAAAGTAACATGTGAAATAGCTGCGTGACAAATATTTTTCTACATCCTTCTGAGAAAAAGTGCAATTTCATTTTGTCTTGTGTTTGCATCTATCTCCCTTAAGGTGTTGCACACAGCATGAATCTATGAAATTTTTACCTTAAGAATACTTTTTTGTGTCAAGTACTTTTTAACCGCACATGACACAAGCGTACATATCTAATGCCAAACCAATTGAGAATAATTTTTGGATAGAAATCTCACATTTTTTTTTTTTTTTAAGTAAAGATATCTACGAAATTTTCAAGTATTTTGCAACGGAAGAAGACCAATCCTTAAATATGTGTGAAAGTAGTAGCACGAGAGTGTATTTATTTTTTGAACGTTTTCAGTTCTTATGTCAGACCCCAATAGATTTATTTTTCTACTCCTTTTATTTCCTCGTTGTCGCTCGTTTTGTTCCATAACACACAAGAGCACCGAACAATATTTTATTTCCTTGGAAAAATTTTATATGCAGACCATATCAACTTTTTCAACTTTTACAAATATATATTGGATACATTCAATTTTGTCGCTTGCGGAGCAAAGAAGAAGATGAAAGAACGGCGAAGAGTAATTCAGCTCCATGTAACTTCCAATGTTCGTCCATACATTTTTGGCGAACTTTATGAACAACTGTGATCTGTGGCATGGATGGAAAAAGAGTAGTGAGGAAACATTTTTTAAAGGAGTTAAAAATTGTTTTATTTATGACTTAAGAGAAAGCTCGGAAAATTTATTTTATTAGACATGATACATGTAGAAAAGAAATGAAGACAATTTATTTGCTTCTATTTCATACTTTCGTTCAAGAAAAGTGAGGAAGAAAGAAGAAGTAGGAGGATAGGAATTGAAAACCAGTATTTTTCCAATGATCAGCCATAAATTTACTTGAAAACTTTTTTTTATGTACTTCTTATGTCTTGCATATACAATTTTCATCTCACACACACACACGAATATAGTTTAATATGGTTGTTAAGTTACTGAAATTTGTCAAATGTGTGATTTATTTCTCTCTTTTCGAATTTTCTAAAGAAAGCATCGAATTTGGTGGTCCAAAAGTTTAATTATGAAAATAACGTGTTGATTAAATGTTTATTGATATTGATTATTATTGTTATTAAATGAATATGCGAGGAAATATTTATTGAATTTCACATTCAATAAAAATCCACAAAAGAGATTCAATGCCAACTGTGTGTAATAAATTATCTTAGGTGTCCATTGTCACTGCAAACAAATAACAATGCACAAAAAGGACAAAATAATAAAATTTTACTCTCTTGCAGAACAACGTTAATGCATGCATCGTACCGTTTATGGTCCCCAGGTAAATCTAAACGATCTTTAAATAGAACACAGAATTATTTATCACCCCAACGAAGAAGAAGGACACGGACCCTGAATGCACAAACAATGGCACAGACATCATCGATTACAGCTTTTTGCAATTATCCAAAAAGTTCAGAAATAATAAAACAAGCAGACAGAGTATCAACGGGAGAGAGAAGCGCACAGAGAGCAATACAAAAACCCAAATAATAAATCAATGATGGCAAAATTGAAAAGAGAACTGTATTTAATGACTTTTAAAGTAACACCTTTTCATGGTTATTTTCTTGTTTCATTTTATTTTTCTTTAAAATATATTTTTATTTAGATTTTCGGTTGCATTTGTCCGCGACAACGAAAACTGTCTTTGGCATCTGCATCTTTACCAATAAAAGTGAACTAAAATATCGTTGTTGTATCTAATAAATTTTCAACTTTTGTAAAATAGTATCTATTTATATGGCAATTCATTAAATTGTCTGTTTTTACCATTTTTTTATTTTTATTTTTATATTGTATTTTCATTCAAAAATGTGGATTCGATCAGTGTTTGAGAAAACTATACGTCTCAGAGCATATGTTCCATTGAGAAAAATGTTAGTTATGACGTCCCCCATAATGTTCACGAAAAAAATTTGGAGAAATTTGAAAAAAAATTTCACTCAGAACCTCTTATTACCATTTTTATATTGACTGCAAAGTCAATAAAAATTTGGGCAAAAATTATTGAATTGAATTTTTGATTTAAGATAAAAAATTAAGATGACATTACTTTGAATGTTTAGGTGAAAAAATAACTATGTTATAAAAAATGTTATAAGATATTATAAAAAATTCGCCCAAATTTTTATATTTTTTGGCGCACAATTTTTTTCCGTTCTCCTCGGGGCTGACTTGTTTCATACTTTATAGTTTGTTTTTTTTTCGTTTTCCTTCAAGCAGACTTGTTTCATGCTTTATAGTTTGTTTTTTTTTTTTTTTTTTTTAATATTTTTTTTATTTTATTTTATTTTTTTTTTTTTTTTGAAAAATATAAAAATGATTTTAGAAGTTGAAAACTTCAAAAATATTTTTTTTCTATTTTTTTAATATTATTTTTTAAATATTTTTTTTAATATATTTTTTTAAATATTTTTTTTTAATATTTTTTTTTTAAGAATATTTTCAAATAGAATAGCCTGAAACTTGCTCTCTTTTGACAGAAAATATGTATTATTAATGTTAATTACGTCTAATATTATTATTATGTTAATTTTTCGTTAATATAATTTCGTAACACAGGATATCTTCTATATGATAAGATATAGTAGCTCATAGAACACTTGCTGTGACATTAACATATGACCTTATGAATAAATATGTTGTGTTGGTCTTTTATTCGAACAATGAAGAAAAAATTCACTGAAGTGTCTCAACACGAAAAAATTTGTAAATCGAATAAATTTCTCGGTATACGATCATAATAACGTTGGATACATTCCAGCAGTTTGAAATCCATTAATTAGCGCCCCTATGCTTTTTATGCGTGTCCTATGAAGGAATTCCATGGAAAATTTCGGCATATAATGTCTTTTTAGTTTACAAAGTCACAAGAAGAAACTCTAATTGTCTCTCGAATAAAACGGCAGTCGTTCAGTATGAAAGTTACGCCGCCGCTCTCTATTCAATTTCAATAAAAGCTACATTTTTCAAACAATAGGAAGATTTGTAGCTTACCATTGTTTGTGTAGAGCGCAAAAAGAGATAAAAGCAAAAGATTCTCTTGTCGCTTTTGTATACCAATTATATGGTTTTGTACTTCTCCTTTAATGGTTTTATTGTTCCAGGTGTCATAAAATACCAATTTTTGCACTATTTGAAACAAATAAATGTAAAGTTCTTCGGGACTTTTATTGTGCATGTGCTCGCTCTTTCAATAAATCAAGAGTTATAAGAAGACACAACGCAAATGAAAGGTGTAGCAAATGTTCATTTGTCTTGTTCATTGTTTGCATGCCGATCGAATTGTTCTCTCTTTTCTTGCGAAGAGGCCGAAAAGGAGTTCCACAGAAACACACATTTGACCATCATTAAAACCGAATTCTAAAAGAATTCAGTAACTGTTTATTGTATTTCATTTCTTTTCATTTCAGGCGCTGAAATCATAAAAAAATTTAAAATTTTAAAAGTTTAGTTCACAAAAAATCTAAATTAAGAAGAAAAAAAGTGAAATCGTGTCAAAACTACCTTCATTTGTTTTCACTGATCATAATACTATTATCTCCGCAAGTATTTTTGACGCCTGTCTGCATTTTTCGCCCGAAAATCCTGTTAAACTGTTACCAAGAAGAACAATAATATTTACAAAACTACAGGTCTAAGTATTTAAATGCATGACATTGAGCACAACAAGAAACGGAGAAAAAAAAGAAAAGAATATATTATGTCTGTCATAAATTCATAAACGTTCGTAATGATTGATGAATGGATAAGTCAGTATGTGGTCTTCTTTTTCATTATTTCTCCCCGAAAAAAAGTATGAAAAAGTTTATCGTTCAACGCCTTTCTAAGTACTTTCTAACGAAAAGAGGTTTTTCTCCTTCATCGAATGTTGGCAAAAAACGACCCGTGTCTCGTTTAATTCCAAAATTCCAGATAAAAATACTCGAATACAATAGACACAAAATTATCTGTTGTGTCAATCGTAATTAAATCCAATAATCCCATTTTGCTTGTTTATTTATACAAATAAATGCGGATGTTTCGTACTCTTCTTTTGTCATTACAATCATCGACCACACGAAAAAAAAAATTCAAAAGAAGATGATTTTTATCAATTAAGTCACCAAATGTCCTGAAGATTAATATTTGGCATACATTTTTTTGTTGTCTGTGGACAACCACAGTGCAATATCTCATGATCATATTATTGTCTCCTAATGTGATCGTCATCAGATAAGAAATTTTTGCAACATCCAGACGGTTGTTAAATTTTCAGACAATAAAATGTGCACAATAAGTCTCCTGTTTTCATATAAATCTTTATTTTTTTTCTCACTATAAAATTAATTTTAAAAAATTAATAAAATGCCTTGAATTAGCAAGCAAATTTGAATTTGAGTATATTTTTGTATTTTCGTGTCAGAAATAAAGCAACCAAACTGATACATCAAAAATTTTGAAAATATATTTTGAAAGTTTTAATTGTGTATTTTTATATTTTCAAGCTTTACAACCATCAAACAAACAGCAGTTTTGAGTTGCAAAATGATTAAAAATGATAAATTAGATTAAAAATTTGATTTGACAAAAAAATTAGAGCCCTCTGACAAAAATTTTTTTTTCAGTTTCAATTTTTTGGCAGTTTTGAGTTATAAAATGATTAAAAATGATAAATTAGAGCCCTCTGACAAATTTCTATCCATTTGGAGCAAGATTTGACAAAAATGGCTTTGACACAGTTTTTCTCTTGATTTAGTTTTTAAAACAAAACTATGTCAAAGAAAAATTTTTTTTTCAGTTTCAATTTTTTGGCAGTTTTGAGTTATAAAATGATTAAAAATGATAAATTAGAGCCCTCTGACAAATTTCTATCCATTTGGAGCAAGATTTGACAAAAATAGCTTTGACACAGTTTTTGACACAGTTTTTTTGCTCTTGATTTAGTTTTTAAAACAAAACTATGTCAAAGAAAATTTTTTTTTTCAGTTTCAATTTTTTGGCAGTTTTGAGTTATAAAATGATTAAAAATGATAAATTAGAGCCCTCTGACAAATTTCTATCCATTTGGAGCAAGATTTGACAAAAATAGCTTTGACACAGTTTTTGACACAGTTTTTTGCTCTTGATTTAGTTTTTAAAACAAAACTATGTCAAAGAAAATTTTTTTTTTCAGTTTCAATTTTTTGCCAGTTTTGAGTTAAAAAATGATTAAAAATGATAAATTAGAGCCCTCTGATAAATTTCTATCCATTTGGAGCAAGATTTGACAAAAATTGACACAGTTTTTTTGCTCTTGAAAATTTATTTTTTTACAAAACTATGTCAAAGAAAAAATTTTTTTTTCAGTTTCAATTTTTTGGCAGTTTTGAGTTATAAAATGATTAAAAATGATAAATTAGAGCCCTCTGACAAATTTTTATCCATTTGGAGCAAGATTTGACAAAAATTACATACCAGAAAATTCCGTATTTTTTACGTATTTTTTTTTTAATATTTTAATATTTATCAATATTCAAGCTTTTTAACCATCAAATAGGCAAATCATGCAAAATTAAAAAAATAATAATTTTTTGTCATTTTTATCAAATTTGAGCTTCAGTCGTAAGAATTTTTATTTCAAGTCGGGAAATTTCATGCCTTGTTTCAAGTTCTATGGAAAGTTAACCTATCCGTCGATTATTCAGACAAATTTTTTTTATTTTTTTCTGTTTACGAAAAGTTTTTTATGCATCAAAAACAAAGTAGTATATAAAACATACATATTTTACAAAAATCCTGTAGGTAATAATGGAACCCCAAAATCGTTCTATCTAATCGAGAGTGGCATCATTGATGCATTTTGTTGCATATTTCCAAACAATGCGTTTCAAGTGTCCTTCTTATCTGATGTTTCTAACAAACATAAGAAAAATAACAACAAAATAACTTTTGTTATGAATACACAAAAAGATTTCTATGTCGTAAAAATACAAAAAATGTTTTTCAAAAACCTTTTGTGCAACCTGAAGTGCAAGAATTGTAAGAAAAAGATTTAGAAATTTATTATACGTGCACAATGAATGTGTTGATCACCCAAATAATGGGTCACATTGTGGTAGCAAAATGATTTTCCATTGTTTTGCGTCTCTTTGGCACGCTAAAGTAATAAATTGGATTCTAATTTACAATCGATATTGTATGTATTTTATTGAGTTTTACATTTTTTTTTTTGTAAGATAAAGTTATAATAATATTTGTTGTCCCAATTTTCTTTCATATATTACTTTTATATTATCAAAATTTTTGATTTATACCCTCTGTTTTATTGAAAATATATAAACTTTTAAAATTTAGTAACCAATATTTTTATATATAACTTTTGAGATAGAAAGCAAATAAAAGAAAGTGAATTTTTTAAATTAAAGGACTCCCAACGAAATACTTTTACTTCTTCTTCGTTTAAGAGACAAAATACGACAATAAAAAAAACAATTGAAATACTAATGGACATCATCTGTTTCGTTCGTACACATTTTAAATCTATAGACGTTTGCAATAATGTCTCGAGCTGAGCTTAAGTATGCGAGATAGCAAACCAATCGCACTCAATTGAAATTGAGTAGGTATATCTTCAGCTTTTTTAAACGACTCGAATGTTATAAAAATAGAGAAAAGCCACTTTATTACTTACATAAATAACGAAACAATTGACTAAGTTAATTTTTTTTCCTAAAATGCGAGAATGTTTTTTATTTGTCTCTGAAAAAATTGTCAAATTTATTTATTTTTTTTTTCAATTAGAAAATTAAACAAAAAAAATTTAATTTTTGAACATTTTGCTTAAATTCTTAATTTTAATTAGGCCGCTCCAAAATTTTTTTGAACTTTTTGTCCCATGCCCCATTTCAAAAGTCGAAAATCCAATGGGGCAAAATAAAAAAAAAAGTTAAAAATTTCATCAAAATTGACCGTTTTTTGGTCTTTTTTCATATTTTTTCAAGAAATTTCCCAAAATTTTTTAAAAAAATTTCAATTTTTAAGAATTTTTGTATTAAAAATCGTATTTTAACATGAATTTTCTTTTTTAAAATTTTTTTCAAAAAAATTATTTTTCAAAATTTTTTGACAGTTATTTTTAAGAATTTTTTTCTTTAAATTTTTAACTTAAAATACTCTGAGATAATTTTTAAATTGTCAAATCTTAATGTAGATGCCATAAAAACAACTAAAATAATGATTAATTATAAAAAAATTTAAATTTTGTCATTTTGTATGAAAAAGTATTTCAAATCTTTTTTTGCCCATTATTCAGAAAAAAAAGTTTTGGGACAAAAAGTTTGAAATAAATTTGGAGTGGTCATATTTTGTTTTTAAAATTGTATCATAGAAATGTTCTTAAAATTGTTTTTCAATAAATGTTGAAAAAAAATAAAAAAAAAAAATCAATCAGAACAAATCGAAACAATCGTTTATCGAGTAGAAGAAAAATCTCATCAGTTAACTTAAATTGAGTGCACTAAATTTCATTTTCGTAGATTTCAAAGGGTGTCCAAACATTCCTGCCTCTATGTCAACTGTTTCTCATACAATGAGAACCTCCCTACCTAAATCCGATTTCAGTTCTTTATGATTGATTGAATTTAAAGATCCAATGGAATGTATCGTGAATTCGTAACTAAATTATATCAAATTCATTCTAAAATGATTTTACGACCTTTTTTGAAACCTTTTTTTTTCTTCATCGGAAGATTATTATTTTGTTATGTAAAAGCTATGGAAGCCCCTTGCGGTGACATATTGTAACGAACACAAACTCCAAACAATTATTCAAGATTAAACAACGTTATTATAAAATGATTATTTGTTGAAGTGCAAGGAAGTAGAAGTAACGAACGAGAAAAGCAAAAATTGCAAAATGCCTTGTTCTTGTCTGTTTTTCTTGCTAAGTAAATTATTCCAGTGACTTCGTGCACACAACAAGGAGCTTGCCAAGATTAAGTTTCTTTTGCTTTTTTCGCTTCTTCTGCATATCTCCGTTTAGTTCAAGCATTTTTTTTTATTAAATTGAATATTTTATGCATAAAAGCACACCTAAACTCTAAATTAATAAAAAAAAAAATTAAAATTATATACCATTTAATTTCTAACTAGATAAGGTAATGTGCATTTGTGCGTTACAATGATCCGCATGCCATAAATATTTATTACCATTTATTAAAAAAATTTGGACCCTCACGCACGCCAAGCATTGTTCTGTCAGTTTTTAAGTAATAATTTTACATCACCTTTGATGTAAAACAAAAACCGAGAAGGCGATAGCACGGTAACACGGGTCATTACTTTGAGGTCATTTGTCAAAAATTTTATTTTCCCTCATTTCCTGCCTTCATTTGTCTTTGCAACTAAATCTGTGAGTAACACGCGACAATTTTTTAGGTGTGCGTTGATTTTTATTCTTTTTTGCGGTTTAATTTTACACTTCTTCCCTTACTTTCTTCTTTATAACATTTTCATGAAGAATCAAAAAGTTCATTTCATTTTATTTTTATATTACTCCGAGGAATTTTTTTCATTTTCTTTTGTTTTTTTTTGTTCACAGAACTTTGAGCGCCAACCAACATCATCACCGCCAATTTCGGAACAAATTTACATGAGCAAAAACGAGGGAATAAAAATGATTAAAAAGACGACAATTTCCATATAAGTAAAAAAAAATGTAGAAAAAATAATAAAATTACATGCATCTACTTCCTTTCTTCAGCTTTCATCGCGAGAGGAGTTTACAAAAAAAAAAAGTTGATGATTGATACACAAAAACAAGAAAATTACATCATTTTCCCTTGAGTTATTACATTCACCATTTTAAATTATATTTTTAAGTGGTTTTTTTTTTCTTAGATATTCAAATTCGCAATTTTATTCAAAAAGAAAAAAAAACGTAACCTACATTTACAATTCATTTATTCAATGCTTTGCCAATTCAATACATTTTCTGAAATAATTGTGAATCTATTTGAGTGACGAGTTTCCCGAATTTGCATAATAAAGTTAATGTGATTCATTGGTTGGATAAAGAAAAAAACCATTCCTAAGTGAAAATGGTTCGCTAAAAGGAAAATATGAACCATTTTAATGGGACTTTTCATTGCTGTGTGTTAAAGAATTTCAAATTAAAATGGGAAGCAAACAACGTTGAGATGGAGAAAAAAAATTAATAAGGCCCTTTTTGGTAAAAACGTAAATTACACTATCTCATTCTCATATTTTGCTTGTGTGTCTGCAGCTTTTGTGTTACTTTAATACCACTTTTTATATTTATTTTCAGCTTTTATTAATAATGAGATAAAAAAAAAAGTTAGAGGGTGCGATAATAAATAAAAAAGGGGATAGAATATTAATAATAATATCCCGAAGAAAAGAAGAAAAAGTTATTCAAAAAGTTAAATTGCGATTTTCATAAAAAAAAATACGTTGGAGGTCCTTCAAAAAAAAAATCAAAAAGTGAAGTCAAGTCAAGTTATTAAAATTCGATAAAAAAAAAAGAGTTAACTTTATCATGCAACCGACGTAAGTAATCCATCATATTTTCCGGATCATCTATTCGCAAAGAAAAGAAACGACAAGTTGCTTGAAATCTGTTCCGTTGAATTGCTGCTTGTTATTTTTATGAGGTAGGTAGGAAATTAGCTGGAAGCGTCATCGACGTTAACTTATTCATAAATAGAGAGAACTTTCAATTTTTACAAAAGAACTGAATGAAAAGAAATTCATGTATCATATATTAGATTAATTTTCCTTTTTGATAAGGAAAAAAGAAACGGTAAAAGGAAAATGTGCACACAATTGCATTTTCCTGCATTACCATAGAGTAACAACGGTTTTTTAAGCACAAAATAAAACAAATATCAGTAGGGTTAACATCAACATAAATTAAATTTATGGAAAAAATTTAAATTTATCGTAAAATTGACCGTCAAATTAATAAAATTGAAATTTTTTTTTTCAGATTTAAAAAAATTATATGAAAAAGGACGTCTTTCATTGAAGTTTCCATTACAGACAACAAGAAACATTTCCTTTTAGTGTGTAACTGATATTTGAAAAGAACCATATATATATTTTTGTATGTAATACATATAAAGGAACAACTACTTGCTTCAATAACGATAATAATAATAACGATAATGTAGTTCTTGTACTTGGTTTGCTTGTAGTATTCATCGTAGCAGTCACGACACAAGAAGCGAAAGAATAGAAATGCATTGAAAAAGCTATTTTATGAGCTCATGAATATCTTATGAAAGGAAGAAAGTAATTCATTCAACAGCTAGTAGACTAGAAACATCTTGTTCTCGTAAGCTATGAGATATGTTTGTCTCTTGTTCGCTGTCTACGAATCGTGTAATAGAGCGAATGTATGGTTAAATGGAAAATCTCTCCGTTTCATAAGCCCATAAGGCACATTTACAAATGCAAAGACGAACAAAATGAATAACTAAATGATTTATGTATCAATTTTCTGATATTTTTCAGTTTGTCAAGAATTTTTTTTAAATTTTTTAGGCCGCTCCAAATGAAAATCAGAAATAAAGTCCGATGCCCCATTTTAAAAGTCGAAATTCCAATGGGGCAAAAAAAAAGTTAAAAATTTCATTAAAAATGTCCGTTTTTAGGTGTATTTTCATAATTTTTCAAGATGTTTTTAGAAATTTTTTTAAAAAGTTTAAAATTTTTAATAATTTTTGTTTAAAAAATCGTAATTATATAAATTTTCTTATTTAATTTTTTTTTTACAAAATTACTGAATTTATTTTTCAAATTTTTTTGACAGTTATTTTTTATGAATTTTTTTTTCTTTAATTTTTAATATGTAATATTCTGAAATCTATTTTAAATTAGCAAATCTCAAAAAAGATAATTACAAAAAAAATAATAAAAAATATTTTACACTCAAAAATAGTGTCATTTTGTATGAAAACAGTATTTCAAAACTTTTTTATTTATTTTGCCCCCCCCCCCTTTTGAAAAAAAAAATTTGGGACAAAAACATCGGAAAAAATTTGGAACGGCCTTATATATATTTAACAAAAATTTTAACTTACCTTTAAAATTTATATGTTGATAATTTTTTGTATTTTATTTTTATAAACAACAAATGACCTTCGAATTGTTAACTTCAATTTTTAACTTTTCTCCTGTTTAAAAATTATGATTATTACTCTTTTCCTGCACATGTTATTTATTATATTTCTTATAACGATGTATTGACATCCAAATTAAGGCACCTTACATGGCATTACACTTTTAATGTGCGCTTAATGTTTACCTCACGTGTGTTTATATTTATTATAATAATGATATGATTACCATTTTTTATACAGTTTTTTTTTATAACAACATAAATTTTAATACGTCTTGTTTGTCTTTTCATTATTTTACTTTGCTAAGCATTAAAAAAGTCTCACACAACAGAAATTTATGTGAGATTGTTAAGGGTGAATTTTAATTTAATTTAGATAAGCATTGGGAATTATTTTTGTTTTTTTTTTATTTCACTTTTTTGTTAAAAAAAAAACGCGCACACAAAATGCATGTTTATTACGTTCATTCGTAGAAAATGAGAGAAAGAACATGATAATGGCATGCACGATATATATATTATTTTTTTTAGCAGACAATAGCGCGTTCTTTAAAGGTATGTATCTCCCGTTCGCATATCAAGGCTTGAAGAAATATCAAGAATAAAGAAATGATTATGGTGTGCATCAGCATAACGTATAAATTTAATCCTTATCTACACTTTATATTGTTGTTGACTTTTCACTTGGAATGTTGTTGTCGTCGTCGTCTTTATTTCTTTAATGTTACCGATTGTCTTTTCGTCTCATACCGAAGTAGAATAACATGAGCTACTTTTCCTTTTAGTTCCTTGGCGGTAAACCGCAAGCCCATTTCTTGATGATAAATTGTTTTATTGGACATTTAGTTCCATTTTCTTCCTTATCATTTATAATACACAGTAGTCTAAATATTTTCGAAAACTATTAATTTAGAAGAAATCCATTTATTATTTTATTTCACATCAAATATACTTACTCGTTGTTATCACTTTTAACCATTTCTCTGATAAATATTAATTCCGTCGAGACACGTAACTTCCCCTGAGCTGATATTCTGAGCTTAAAGAGAACGTAACACGCCTTGCTCTTCAAATTCCTTCTTTTAGATAGCGCATTAATTAATAGCTTCTTAAATTCGTTTAAAACGAACAAAAGAAGATTATTAATCAAAGTCAGTCAGAAGCAAGTTAAAAGTCGTTCTCTTAAAAAAAATATTTTTGATTTTATTTTTAATGTTTTATCAATCGTAGAGTATCTTCTTCATTAATTTGGAGAACGAGAAGTAGATGAATGATGGGTACCAATATCGACGTTCATTAATCGTTCGATTCGTGGAGGAGTGGTTTTGACACTTCAGACGGCGGCGCGGTATCATGAGAATAAAGTGTTAGATCGAGTTAAAATTATCGTTTACATTTGTAACATCAGCCAAATTAAGCAGGACAAAGTGTATCCAATCAATTATTATTTTACTTTAATCAATCATATTTACACTTGCAATACACGAAACATGACCTCTGTGTGCGGGATGCTAATATAATTTGCGATAATGGTTATAAATTTCCATCTCGCACACACACGCGGGACATATATACCTTTTATGCATGAATAAATTGTTAATGTCTTAAGCAAATGATCCTCTTCTGTTTGTTCCCTCTATGACGTCGTGTCTGTATTTAATGACGACGAGATGCTGCTGATGATGAAAATTCATGGCAAAAACAAATTATTCATTTATTTGCGAGAGAATGTCCTCAATTAGAACATACACGTAAGTTGTGTGTGTGTTGCGCAAAATGTTGTTGATGATGAAAAGGCACACAATTATCCCTCTTATATATTATTCTGTCCTCGAAATTGCAAATATTTGCGAAACAATTTAAATATATTTTGTGCACTTAGAAAGTCTCTCACTTGTACGGCACACACACGCTCGAGACGACACTCAAAGCACTCGAAAATCAATGTTAATTTTACAAATTAACGTACCCGAATAGACATTTCCTTCTGTTTCAGACAAAATGTATATAATTTCTGTAATTCTGTACATGAATAAGATTCCTTCACATCATTCGAGAAAAATATTTTAACTTTTGAGCAAACAGTAACAACATTGTTGTTGTTTATTTTTATAATAAAATGTTATGACAAATTCTTTTTTTTTATTTTTTAATTTAAAAGACAAACGAAAGAGAACGAAAGGAGTTCATAAAAATTTTATCAAAACTCATAAAATAAACAAACACCTGCTTGCATGCATCTGTAAGAATTTAAAAACAACCACAATAAATATTTAAGTAACTTTTAATACTAAAATCATGTTTGACAATCAATTAATTTATTAACAACCCTTCGTTTCTAACATTTGTCAAAAAAAGTTTTCTTTTACCGTCAAACAACCGTTTACTATTAATTACATAGAAAATAACTATAAAAAACGAATGTAATAAAATTTTGAAGGAAATGAATGTATAATTGTATGAGTAGAGGAGATAAAAAATGAAGTGATATGAAGAGTTGACATAATTATATTTATTTTAATTATTGAAACCATGAATAATTTGAAATTCAAGAGACAAACGACAAAATATATATAATATTTTTATTATATATAATAATTATATTAAATTTTAATAAATATATATATATTATATGCATTATATTATATTATATTTATTATATATTATATTAAAAATATATTTTAATATAATGTTCAAAAATTTTCAAAAAAGAATTTTTCAGATCGTTTTTTTTTTAAAGGTATTTCATAATTATAATTTTAAAATATTTAGGCCGCTCCAAATGAAAATCAAAAATAAACTCCGATGCCCCATTTTAAAAGTCAAAAATCTAATGGGGCAAAATAAAAAAAAAAGTTAAAAATTTCATCAAAATTGATATTTTTTGTTGTATTTTCATAATTTTTCAAGAATTTTCAATTAAAAATTATAAAAAATTTTCAATTATTTTAATTTTTGTTTTGAAAATAATATTTTAACTTGAATTTTCTTCTCTAAAAATATTTTTCTTAAAATTACTGATTTTTTTTTCAAATTTTTTTAACAGTTATTTTTTATGAAATTTTAATTTTTCAATTTTTAACTTAAAATGATCTTAAATCAATTTTTAATTTGAAAGTTTCCAAGAAGATTATTAAAAAACAAAAAAATGTTGATCATAATATAATATAATATAGTATAATATATATAATATAATACATATATTGTATATATAATATGTATTCATCAAAAATATATCTTAATTTGATGTAAAATGAAAGAATTCTCTTCAGATGTATTACTTTAAAGGTATTTCATAATTGATTTTCTGTGTTTATATTTTGATAATCTTATTGATTTTGGTTCAATATACAAAATTTAATATAGTAGAAAGACTGAAAATATGTCAATTTCATGTTAAAATCACATTGCTTTGCAATACGTTTTTCTTTTTGTTTACTTCATTTATAACAAATTACGGAAATTCATTAATCATTCTCGAAACATTTTTAATAAAATACTATTACACGCAATTTACAAGTATTTTTTTGTTTAAAAAATATTTTCCATCAAAGTAAGAAAATAACCGAGGTAGTAACTTTTCTTTCATTTATTTAAAAGACCTGTCAAAGTTTGGTTGTAGTTGTTGTCTTCAAAACAAAAAAAAAGATTGTCATCAATATGTTTGTTTGTAAATATCCCCCGAAAATCTTTTAAAACTTTGCAAAAATATTACATCTAAGCATTTTCGCCTTGACTTGTATTGAAGGCACTTGATGACCAAACATTTTTTAAATCAGAAAATGCCAAGATTTCCAATCTGTCGTTCTTTCACTGAACTTGGTTGTTGAAAACAACAACAACAACAAACACGCAGACAAACATATAGAAAGTCTATTTAAGAGCGAACTTGAGTCATTAATCATTTAAATGTTAATTTAGATTTTCATCTAAATATTATGATGAAGAAAAGGAAGAACAAAGAAGAAGAATGAAAATATTAAAAGGACAGAATTTTCTCAAGTCTGATAATTTTTTTTTTTTGAAAAGTATAAGAAACAAGAGGGGCGATATCATATAATAATAAAAGAGAAAAGATAAAAAAAAAATAAATAGAAATAAAATACAATGAAAATTATAAAAGTAGGCATATCACTTAAGGAAAATGGTTAACTGAAAAGCGATTACCATAAATATTTATAAAAATATAGTGACAGCACGTACAAGAATGGGCGACAAAGTTATGGAGAGGAGACCTGTTGTGTTGCTACTAGAAAAATTTTGTAAACTTTATAATACCTTTTAAAAGTTTGTTTGGTATTTTATATAAATAAACGATTACAATGACAGATTTAAATTATTTATGAACGTTTTCACAGTCAACGTCTGTTCGGAGTTGAAGGGAGTACTGAACAGGTAAAAACACTAAACATTCATAAAAAATGACATTTGCTTCGATGGGAACACAGAAAGTAATTTCAGTAGTAAAAGAAAGATACTTGAAGAGCAGCTTCAAAATCCTTGATAATGTACGGTAGAGAATTTTTTCAATTTATTGTTGCAATTTCAGTAATTTTTCATTCGTGACGACGACGATCGACGGAGATGTTCAAACTAACCACAATAATGGTAAACGATCATTTACATGCATATTCACTGAAATTCAAAAAAAAATAATGTATTAACCTTTTGATACCATTTTGCATATAAAATACAGCTCACTTTTACGGTTCATTCCTTTGCTCGATGCAATATCCGCTCCATCTTCGATTATCAATCAATTTTCATCAAATATATTATGCAATCACGAAGATATTTATCAAGTTGCATTACACGCCTTTGCTCCATACTTGAATATTCATTTATTATCATCCCGATTCACGTTCATATGTGCCGAGCACACACAAGAATTTAATAGTTTTTAGTTATTTACACCGCAGAAACATGACTTTCATACGTCAAAAAAGAAAATTGATGAATATCAGATCAGTAGCGAAGAAGAATTTTCAATAAGAGATCTCTCCATTACCAACTATTTACAATAATTTACGGGCATCATTGAACATTGTTGAGGCGGATCCCTTCCAAGATGCATTTATCTATGGGAAATCCATTACTTTTATTAATATTATTTTTCTTCTTCTTCTTTTTTTTTGTGGTAAAAGGTCGGAATCTGAAAAATAAAATAAAAAGTATTATTTCTATATTTAAGTGAATTTAAAAATAAATTTAGAAAAAAATAAAACTAAAAATAACTTAATTATTGTCAATGTGAGAAAAACCTAAAAATGGTATATTTTTTATCATCAAAAACACATTAGAACTGTATTGGAAGATATAATCATCAAAGCTAAAAACTGACCTGTTTAGATATCAACGTCATTTAACCATTAGGGAATTAACGCCAAAATGTTTTATTTTTGCTTTTTGATGCAAAAAGTGGAATACAAACCTCATCTACCGCAAAATTTTGTTCATATTATACGTTACTGCATTCTATAGAGACACAAATTTAGAAAAACACAACACACAACTATTATGTCACATATAAAACAATTAAAATAAAATAAAAGCACATTTTGCCTTCTCCTCTACATTCTCTTTGGAGCATGACCTTTTCATGTTATGAACTAAAATAAGGATTATTTGCATCAGAAAGACTCGAAATAAAAAAAAAATTAAAGGAAATAAAAATTTTATAAACTTTAATCAATTTATTTATGAAAAAGTCATTTTTAGCAAAGAATTCATGTTAGTATTTTTTTTTAATTTTTTGCTTTGAATGTTTTATTATGCAAACTAATGTTATCTAAAATATAATAAAAAAATGAAATCTGAACAAAATACATTTATTACAATATATTATAAAAATATATATAATCATAATATAATATAATCATGTATAAATCCATTATAATCAAAAATCACAAAATTAATATGATTATTTACCGAAAAATAATGCAAATAGAAATCAAAAAAAATTCCAATATTATCGTGAATTCCTCAAATTTAAGAATAAATAATTAATTAATTAAATAAATAAAATAAATTTGAAATGTTTAGCCTTATTTTCCTAAAAAGTCAAAAATAAAAAAAGAATTTTAAAAATTTAAAAAAAATATAAAAAAAATTTTTAATAAAAAATATAATATATTTTAAAAGTGTTAAAAAACTTAAAAATAAAATTTTAAAAAATTTAAGTAAAAAATAAGGGCTTTAAAAACGCACTAAAAAATTAAAATTTTATAAAAGTCCCTTTTGTTAAGTTCTGTCAAATTAAATTTTGAAATAAAAATGTGGAGAAGTTTATGAAAAAATTTGAGAAAAAGAAGAAAAAATTATAATGTATGCCTTTTTCAAAAAAAAAATTAAATCTTAAAAATTTTTTAATTTTTTTGAATAATGTCTTGGTTTTAAATGTATCAATTTTATTAAATTATTTTTTTTACCGCATTTCAAATAGAAAAAATGCGGTACTTTAATTTATATCTTGGGTTTAGCTTATGCAAATCACTCAATTTTTTCAAATTTTGAAGCAACAACTTATAATAATAAAAATTTTAAAATTTTTTGTAATTTATTTTTATTAGTCAACCAATAAAGAGTTGAAATTTTTTTATAGTCATATTAATTTTTCAACAATGAGAAAGATTTTTCCATTTTATAGGTTCAAATTTTGTAAAGCTTTGATTTAATACAACAAAGATTTTCATGTTCACAAAATGAATAGAGTTTTAAAAGCCTCAAGCCTATCTTTAAAAAATAGAAATTACTTTGAATACTAGAATTAAGATTTTATTAAAAATTCAAATTTAACATATGGAAATTTTCATGCAAAATCTTCAACCAATATAAAAATGAACTAAAAACTATTTTAGTTTTCAACCAATTTTCAAAAGAACTTGGCTAACAAAAATATCAACAATGAAATTTTGATCAAGTTTCAAAAAAGCCAATTATTTTTTATTTTCAAGTATCGTTTTTGTCAAAAAATTTTCATGACCGTTTTTTAACGGGCATTTTTTTTAAAAAAATTATAAAAATGTTGAAATTTAGGGGTAAATTGAATATAAATTATTAGAAATATCGATGCAAATATTAAATGGAAAATTTTCAGTACGAATATAAAATAGTTAATATTTTGCCCCATTCGGACTATAATTAAAATAAATCGGAATATTATTTTTGATTTTGATTTGGAGCGGCCTAAAGTATCTTTAATAACATAGAAATGAATGAATTTTTATTAAAAATTAAAACAGAAAAAATTTAAAAAGTGTTAATTGAATAATGGTTAAAGTAGCATAAAATTACTTTTGTTTAAAATATTATGAAATTCCAAACAATAATAAAAAAAAATATATTTTTTCTTTTTTTTCTTCAAAATTTGAACTTGAAAAGTCTCTCTTTGATAAATGTTATCTTAATTTGATAATAATAACATTATGCCGTTCAGTGATGTTAAACAAGAAATTTCGGTTACTTCAAACATTCTTCTGTTAAAAGGATTTATAGACAGGTGTTAAAGCTGTTAACGTCGTAAACACAAACTCATTATCATACAGTTGAAAGAAGAAAGAAACATCTTCAATGGAAAACCTTGATAACATAATAAATATGAACCAAACAAACTGTAAGAAACAAGATTTAACACTTTATGGTCAGCTTTATCTTATCATTCTCCAAAATTAAAATTGTCGTCTTTATATTTTTTTCTTTTCTTCTTTTTTTATGAAAAGAAATTAAAGAAAATGTTTGTTGTCTTTCTAAATTTATTTATTATTTTTATTATGTTTGTGACGATACGGCGCCCGAATCTCTCTTGTTATCATTGAACCAATGAAAAAGAACAAAAAAAAAATGTTTATAAAAGTCTTTAAGTGCTATTAATTATTTAATTATAATAATTTGGTTTGAAAATATCCGCCTTAAACGTACAATAACATTTTTTAGGTCAAAAATGATTTTCATTCGCAGCAAAATTAAAATTTTTCTCCAGAAACATTGCTATATTTACATAAATGCTAATGACGAGAAGCGACAATTGTTATACTGGCATGAATGATTGACGAGAAAAACAGACAATCCAATGACAAATAAAAAATGTGAAAATTTTTAAAGGACATTTTTGTGCGCTTGAATCTTTCAACGTGTTTTTTTTTGTTTCGCCGAGATGCGAACGACAAACTTGACACTCACATCACTTAGTCACAGACGAGTGAAAGAAACACATTTTAAATGTCGAATCAATCTTCCACGGTTCCTTGAACCAATACAAAAGAAAAATCACGCGTGCCTCTTGCTTGCTGGCAAAAGACGAAGAGTCTGCTATGCAAAAACTTTTCTCTTTTTTCGACGTTTCTTAATACTTTTTTTTTTTTTTGTTCTTCAGAATAAAAATAAGCCTTAACTTTTTCGTCTATCTGGAATTTTATTTATTTACGTTTGACTGACAGGCAGCCACAAAAAATGAAAGTAAAGAGCACGTAATTTTTTAAAGCATTTGCCTTGAAACAATTGAATAGAATTGAGATGTCATTGACAATAAGTCTCTGAATTCTTTGGAGGGTGCACAATTATCGATTTATCGTCAAGAAGAAAAAAAAGCTTTTACAAATCATCTCTCTCACGAAAATCCATTTCCAAAATTATTTTCGGCGCTTAAATTGTTGTTTCCTGTCGAACGTCTGTCGACCTACACAATTTGTACCATTGGCATAAACAATAAATTGAAAGAGAATAAAAGCGAAAGTCCGTCGTCGTCGCTTTTCTTTTTATTTTATTCTATTAATCGGCAACAATACATTAATTTAGTCAAATCAAGTCAAAAACAGGGGAACGACGAAATAATTCCTTGAATTGCTTTTAGTCTGCTTTAAATTTACGCATTTTTTAAAACATTTCCTTTCGACTTGCACTTTTCTCTTGAACAAATAAAATCCAAAATTGAACGGGATCACATATTATCATAAAAAATATGCTAACCTACAACAAATATAGACAAAAAAATCATTGATGTAAATGCATGAATTTATTATTTGGCATCATCACATCACCATATTATTATTGTTTGCTTTAGCTCCCTTACTTTCTTTGTGTTCGCCTGTAATCTTTTCTCTATGTTGGAAACGTATTTTCTTATCTAAGCAAAAAGTAACAAAAGTTCTTCTCTAATCGAACAAATTTTTACGGTTTTCCACAAATATATATATAAAATTGGAACAGAGATAATAAATCATTGTTAGACAGAATGACAATGTAAATTTTTATCACATATCTCTTTAGATTCTTTTGAAATGGGCTGGAATAGAATTTGAATAGTAATCGATACGTTCTTCAGGTGTTACCTTTCACCCCTTTGCCATGAACATTCCATAAAACATTGGATAAATTTGAATCAAGTTGCTGCCAGAACAATAGATCACAACAGACTGAAGGAAAATCAGAAGAAATATAAGTCACTCAATGTGTTCGGGTTAAATGTTCATGCGCCGTTCATTTCGTAGTTGAGAACATCAGAACTAATTTTTTTTTATTTTATTTTAATCGAACGAATGTTGTGTCTCCTAACATTTATGAATGAAAAAAGAAATAAGGCGAATAAATTTAATATTTTCATTTTTTGTCCCATGAGGATTTTCTCGAGGGGGGGGGGGGGGGAAATAAAAAAATAAATATTTTTGAATTTTTTGTTTGTAATTTTTTAACGTTTTTAGACGTTAAACGTTTATTCTTAACATTTATTTAATTTTAGTTTATATTATTTTAAAATTTGAACTTAAAAGAAAAGAAAAATCAACAAAATAAAAATAAAAATTTTTGAAAAAAAATAATTTTGGTCACGTGACTTTCAAAAAAAAAATGTTTTTCAACATTTCAATAGAAAATGTCGTAATTAAGCAAATTTCTTTAGTTTTTTGTATAATTTTACCATAAACAGTAATTTTTCATGATTTTTTAATATAAAAATTCCAAAATATGTCAAAAATATTTGTATTTTATATTTAATTTTTATTTTTCCCCCTGAATTTTTTCGACAAAATCCGAGGGGGGGGGAGACAAAAAATGGATATATTAAATTTATTCGCCTAAGGAGTAAAATTTTCAAGAAACAGGTAAAATACAAAAATCGCATAAAAAATGTGTCACGTCTTTGATTTGTAAATTACCTCACAAATTGCCATCTTGAAGGGTTTTCGAGGGCGTTTCATTGTCTTTTTAATTCTGTTTTGTGCTACGTTTTCGATTGAAATCGCCTCGTCGTTGCTTGTAAGGTAATGTGAACATTATTCTTATTATTTTGAGATTCTGAATTTCTCAGCAAACTGCCAGCTGTTGTTTTTAACCTTTTTTTATTTTATTGTTTTTATATTAACTTTTTTCAGCTTTAATATTAAAATCGATTGACATATACTGTTACAACATGAATGAATGGAAGACACTTGCAAACGTGATGACATGCAAACACAAATAAAAAATAGGAGCCGAAAGGAGGTAATACAAAAAAAATTAAAAATATGAAAAAAAAAAATCAATAAAATAAGAGTTTTATTGCTCCTTATAAACTTTTAGGTTGAAATCTCGCTGATAGAACACACCGACAAAGACTTTGGCATTACATATGAATGAAATTTTTACAAGTATTTCATGTATCACGATTCCTTAAGCAAGTAAGTACTAATAATATTATTATTTTGTGTTATTTTATAACAGGAACGAAAAATAGCGCAACCTCTTAGACATAAAAAAGATCTCTCTTAAAACAGAGTAAACATATTTTATTACATGTGCAAGAAAAATCGGAACATTTTTTACGTGCACTCATTAGTCTTCGCGCATATGAGTCGTATATATGTTACATTAAGCATGAATCTGCTTGACTTCTTTAAATCCTTTTAACATTAACATCACACATATGGCGCCTCAAGATACTTCTTCGGGAACTCTATACGCCTCTTAGATAAGGTATAACAAGTATAAAAGCAATTTGTTTTAAAAATTTTGCGAACAAAATATAAACACAGTCGTTTTTCGTTTCAGATCTAAGATGCGATTCTCACTCCCATACCATAGAGTTATTAGGAGAAATTATTCAAAAACATGCTCTTACTTGCTATTCACGTGCATATTGCGAAATAAGGCCGCTCCAAATGAAAATCAAAAATAAAGTCCGATGCCCCATTTTAAAAGTCAAAAATCCAATGGGGCAAAATAAAAAAAAAAGTTAAAAATTTCATCAAAAATTACCGTTTTTTTGTCTTTTTTCATATTTTTTCAAGAAATTTCCCAAAATTTTTAAAAAAATTTTAAATTTTTAAAAAAATTTTAAATTTTAAAAAAAAATTTTAATTTTTTAAGAATTTTTGTATTAAAAAATATTTTTCATAAAATTGCTGAATTTTTTTTTTAAAATTTTTTGACAGTTATTTTTATAAATTTTTTTGGTTTAAATTTTTACCTTGAAATACTCTGAGATCAATTTTAAATTATAAAATCTCAATGCAAATACAATAAAAATAACTAAAATATTTATAAAGATCAAAAATTGTTAAAATTTTGTCATTTTGTATGAAAAAGTATTTCAAAATTTTTTTTTTTATTTTTTTGCCCCCCCCCCCCCATTTTGAAAAAAAGTTTTTGGGACAAAAAGTTCGAAAAAAATTTGGAGCGGCCTAACAGCAGTTCTAAACCACTTGCAAGACATTTTTAAAACGATTTTTCAGATCAGACAACCTGCGCTCATGTACATGAAACATTGTAAGATCGTAACCCAAGTGCATGTTTGTTTATGGTAAATAATCACTCCATTTATTGATAAATTGTTTTCGTTTTGAAAGAGAATGCAATCTTCTATTGCAACACTTAATCTTTAAAGTCAAGATGTTTGCCAATGTTTTTCGGTAAAACATGTACATTTTTTAAATTATTTTTTATCTTTGCCGTACAGAAAAAGGATTACTAATTTGACTTTTAATGATTTTCTTTACAAATATTTTAAAAAAAAATATTTCGATAGATAAGTGTTGTTTGCATCTGGTTTGTGTCACTGTGCAAATGTATATTCAATGTTCTTGTCTCATTATGAGGACAAATTTGTTTAAATATTTTAGATTATGATGGCAAGGAAACACATAGATTCATATGAAATATAAACTTTTGTTGGATGATGTGTGTTTGTAATGTTTGGCAGGAGTAACCACATTAGAGGCGTATCACAAACCATTATTCAAACACACAAATAAGGATAAATAGTTGGTCATTAAGTGACCATTTGCCAAAAAATAAGAGGCTTGGGTGATGATAATGTAAAACATGTTGATGTCTTGAGAGTAAAAAATGGACCTTTCATAAAAATATATTACGCAATTTGTCAAGTTATTGAGTTCTGATAAGAATGACAATATTTATATTAATTAAGAGCTATTATGATTTTTTATCCTTGAGATATAACTTTGTTTTTCACTATGTTGAAGCTTGTACTGAAATTACATTTTTTAAATTCATTACATTTTTCATACTAACGACAAAAAGCAATCTGGCTTCTAATTTCCCGAAATACTCACAATTTTCAGATGTTTATTTCACTTCTCTTACAGATAGCTGTAATGATTATGGTTTGGCAAATGGTTAATGTGTACAATTTTCAATCTGAAATATTCTCTCGAGCTTGATACAACTCCATTTTGGCAACATTCAACCGATGACGATGATGTATAACTTAATTTGCATACAAATTCATTTGAAAACTTGTCGAATTAATGAAAAATACACAAGTCCTTTCATTCTCTCTCGATGGCTCTTCGCACATTTTGTGACTGGGCGTTGATTGCAAACTTTTAAATTACATGGGAAAGGAACGAAATTCGACATCTGATTCAATTCTGTTACAAACGTCATGACCACATCAATAAAGTACCTTTCTTAACATTACTTTTGCTGCGGTAGCCCAAAAAATGAAACGAATCATTTAAATCGACCAAAAAATTAAAGCAATAAAACACAGAAACCGAAAAATAAATTCGGCAATATTTGTCTTTGTCTCCAAATGTTTTGCTTTTTTTTTTGCAAAAAGCGTCAACATAGTAATTTGATGTAACGTGCTTCCATGATTGAAAAATCCGAATTTCGAGCATTATTGAAAAGTTACGGAAAATATTTTAGACGAAAAAAAAAGGTTTTTCTTTTCAATTCTTGCTACCAAAATCAATTCAAAATCTTTGGGAAAAAATAAATGGAATTGAAACATCAAGAGTATAATCAAAAGTAATGTGATCCCTTTTAAACCGGAACATGGTATGTAATAGCATGTACCTATAATAAATAGAACCACACAGATCAAGAAAGGCAAATTATGTGGTTTACCTTAAAATTTGATGAACAGGACAATCGTATTCATGTAATATCTTCACACCCTCGGAGGAAGGTCTTTGTTAACGCAAGAAAAAATTAAATCCATTTACTTTGGAATTTGATACATGTATCCTCTATCTGTGTTTTTTTACAAGATTATCTTTCAATGTAATTGGAGAGACGTCGCAAAAAAATGTTTGGAGAAATTTAATTCAAACCAAGGTAAGTCTTTCTCAAAACTGAAATCTCATGTTGATTTTCACATTTTTATTTAGATATTTAATGTACATTAATCTCTTCCAGTTTGTTGGTTAATGATGTCAAGTAAAACTTTTGTCAAGTGTTAAAAAATACATTTTCCGTCTTTTCTCAAGATGGTGCAAACACTTTGTAATCATAGTATAATTTTTATATCGTATGCTTACTTGCGTAATAAAAACGAGAGAAAAATTATAAAGTGCCAAGACAAAGTGTAGGACGCAGGTGTTGATGATAGAAGTACATAAATCTTTGAAGGAATTGCGGTGAGTAAAGTAAGAAATTGTCACAGAGCTTTTTGTTGAAGAATTCATTGAATACATTTCGGAAATTTTTTGATGTTTGCTTCAGATTCTTATTAGATTTTATTATTTATGTTCTTATTCGATTTTTCGTGTTAATTGAAATCAAACGTTAAACAAATATTAAGTTTTAATATTAAGTTAAAAGTTACATTGGCAGATTTTACAAGGGTTGAAATTAAATTAAATTTTAAAAATATAAAAAATAAATATATTTTATAAAACGAAAAAAAAAATTAAATTAAATTTTAAAAATATAAAAAATAAATATATTTTATAAAACGAAATAAAAAAAAATTAAATTAAATTTTAAAAATATAAAAAATAAATATATTTTATAAAACGAAAAAAAAATTAAATTAAGTTTTAAAAATATAAAAAATAAATATATTTTGTAAAACGAAAAAAAAAATTAAATTAAATTTTAAAAATATAAAAAATAAATATATTTTATAAAACGAAAAAAAAAATTAAATTATTTTAATTAATTTAATTATAAGAGTTGACCTAATTTTTAAACGTTTGACAATGAAACTTCTTGATTTGACACATTTATAACATCATTAATCTCTAATTTATGCACGATTTGTTCTGATTTCCATAAAATTCAGAAGACGCGAAAAAAAAAATCCATTCACAAATTGTTCATTCAGTCGTAAATTAAAGCGTTAACATACTCCATAGGTAAAGAACATGGAAATTCAATTTTTAACTTCTCACTTTCTTACTTTTGACACTCACTTCATAGAAGAACTTTTCTAATAATTCATTTACTTTTCTTTCTTTTCTTTTTTTTTCTTTGAAAGCTACAAAAGAAAATTCAACTCTGCTCCTCATTCCATAGTGTGTGCGGCAAAAGCTGTCTCAGGTGAGCCATATTGCAGCAAATTACAAAGTTTTCAAGTAAGATGTGAAATTGAAAGATTTATGACTCTATGCCGTTTGTCGCTAAATGGATTTTCATCCGCAATTGTGTCATGTTCATTTTCATTATCAATCATTGCAGGTAATTAGAATTACTGTTTACATTTATGTTAATCAATTAATTTACATTTTCGCGCTTGAATGCATTTTGAGTCAATATATCCTTATCTTTGTGTATAAAAACAAGCAATTAACTGCAATTCAATTTATTTGTTTAGAAATGGATTCATTCTTCAAACGTGGATTTTCATTGTTTGTGCTTCTTTTCAAACTAATCGGAGCTTCTGACGAATATTTTGAAGATTTGTTTGAAAGTAACTCAATTTTGGATCGAAATGCTATAAATATTGATGATTACAAATGGCCCAATGCGAAAATTCCGTACATTTTTAGCGAAGATTATTGTAAGTTTTTTTTTAATCGTATCCAAAATTAATTCTTAATTTTTATTTGTAGCTCATTTTGATCGTTTTAAAGTTTTGCATGCCATGTACGAAATAGAAAAAGATACATGTGTGGATTTTGTTGAGTACCGCGAAGAAAATGACACTTATATAAAGTTCGTAAAAGCAGGGGGATGCGGAAGTCAAATTGGATATCGAAAAAATGTAGATGTCCCAATGGAAGTATCTTATAATCAACATTGCTTAGAAAGACCAGGCGCCATCATTCATGAGCTTTTACACGTTACGGGATTATTTCATGAACAATGTCGACCAGATCGAGATGAACATATTAAAGTTTTATGGGACAATATTAAACCACGTAAATATTTTTTTAATTTTTTTAATCAACATATTTTTTTTTAAATTTATTTTTAGAATTTCGTCAAAATTTCATTAAACTTCCTGCCGATTTTGCAACAACTTTTGACTTACCGTATGATTTCAAAAGTCTCATGCATTATCCGAGAAATGCATTCTCCAAACAAGCTGATCTTTTCACGATGGTAGCTCTCAATGACACAGAAATGGAATTAGGTCAAACAGAAGGCCCATCATTCCTTGACTTGGAAAAAGTACGAAGAATGTACAACTGTTCAAAAAATGACAACGACAACAAAACATCGATGTGAATATGAAAAACATGCTGAACAATGATGGACTAATGTTTATATTTTAGGAAAATAAACAACAACCGAGTCCTTTTAAAACGACAAAAATAACAAAACGAAAAATAACAAATTTATTTATTATACTTTCGGACAGAGTAAAACTGTTAAAAATACAGACAACTTACAAAAACGATGTTAGGCCGCTCCAAATGAAAATCAAAAATAAAGTCCAAAATTTTTGAAAATAAAATGGGGGGGGGGGGCAAAATAAAAAAAAATTTGAAATACTTATTTTCATACAAAATGACAAAATTTTAGCAATTTTTGATCGTTGATCAATATTTTTGTTGTTTTTAATAATCTTCTTTGAAACTTTCAAATTAAAAATTGATTTAAGATCATTTTAAGTTAAAAATTGAAAAATTAAAATTTCATAAAAAATAACTGTCAAAAAAATTTGAAAAAAAAAATTTTCTGTAATTTTATGAAAAATTTTTTTAGAGAAGAAAATTCAAGTTAAAATATTATTTTCAAAACAAAAATTAAAATAATTGAAAATTTTTTATAAATTTTTTTGAAAATGTCTTGAAAAATTATGAAAATACATCAAAAAACGATCAATTTTGATGAAATTTTTAACTTTTTTTTTTATTTTGCCCCATTGGATTTTAGACTTTTAAAATGGGGCATCGGACTTTATTTTTGATTTTCGTTTGGAGCGGCCTTATAGTAAAAAGTGTAACAGAACATTATAGAAATAATCAGAATTTATTGTAGCATGGTCAAATATTTACACAAAAATGAAATAATACAATAAGAGGCAGTTTCGAATGTCCATTGCTCGAATGTTAGATTGCCTTCTCTATTTATTTTACACTCTCTGATAATCTCATTCCTCGTCGTCGTCATTCGATGACACTTTCGAGTTGAGTAAAAAGTACAACACAACTGGACAATGTCCTATAACAATATAAGTTGAGAAAATAAAATTGGATATCTTGTTAAATTTTATGTAAAATTGTTCTATTTTAAGTTTACAATAGGATTTTTGAGGTTTCCATGAGTAATTGATCAGAGAAAATAAATTTTTGGGGCAAACATCAAAGGTATCCAAAAAGGGTTTTCAACAAAAAGTTTTGCACACACAACATTTATGTGTTCGAATTTTTTCAAAACCACTTTTTGCTTTAATGCACTTCGGTTAAATATTTACATACAAGAAATAACCTTTGTGCGGTAAGGCGATGAAAAAGTTTTCGGTTAAACAGTTTTTCGAAAATGTGTGACACGAAAACAACAGATAATTGTGTTATTTTAGCTTAACAAATCCTTCGAGCTTTTCACTAATTATCTCAATAAAGTCGTTCGTTGTAGTCGCAATATAAACTATAAATGTAAAGACATGACATCAAGACAATATTAATAATAATTATTTGCATTTGTTTTCCCAAAGGATACACACAAACACATAACTTTAGTTTATTTTACTTCTTCTCATTGTCTTATTTAGTTTCTGTCATATTAGCAGGGTATTTCTATGATGAAGCTCATTTTCATCATGAGAGGTACGAGCACAAATGTTTTCAATAGAACGAAAAATGGAGTGAATAAAAGGGATAAAATGTACACAAGTTAAAATATTACAAAGGACCAAGCTAAGAGGTTGCACAAAAAGTTCAAAAATTAACTAACTTGTAATTGTTTCATTCATAATCGCTTGAGATTAATATTCAGATGACAATGTTCATAATGATGTTTGTTTAATCTCGACTTTCTTTATAATTTTACATCTTCTTCAACATTTTCACATTCAAGAACACGACTGTTTATTTAGACAACCGAATGCTTAAAAAGAAAACAAAAAGCAGTCAAGCCTTCTTAATCTGTATAATCCTTGGAGCTTAATATTTAAATAGTACATTGGTACATGGAAATGCAGATTCCTTAAAAATGAGAAGGAGGGACAGAATTAATCTTGTTATTTTGTGTTCGTAATATCAATTTCACATTTAGAAAAACATAATTATTGAAAGACATTCTGATTATTTGAAATCAAGCTTAATTTTGCTTCTTTTGTTCCTTTTCGCGCATGTTTTGACATTGTTGAGATTTGTCTTGTAACTCTTCAGGGCAGTTCAAAACAATTTTTCGCCATAAGCAATGTGCCATAATTGAAGGTCCTGCATTGCATTTTGATTGTTCATTCGTCATTGTAGTTGTTGCATTCATTTTTTGCATCACCATTTTAGCTGCGACTTCAGCCAAACACGAATCGACAAAATCATCAATATGCTTCAACTGCCATGCATCTTCTTTATATTGTTTCTTCATGATTTCTTTGAGTTTATCAACGTCGGGAATGCCTTCGTCCGTTAACTAAAAGCGAATCGGAAATTAAAACGAAACTATTGAGAAATTAAAAATTTTGTGACTTACTGTTCCTTGCTTCTTAGCAACACATTCCATCGCACAAACGACATTATTTTTGTTCTTTTCTACTTTTTCGCATGAAAATACATCCAAAGTACTGTCGTCCTTCATATTATCGGCGACGTCTCCTTCTTTGCGTGACTTCCGATGTTTCTTCATTTCGCCAAAACATTCTTTTTTCAGTGCCTTCATCTCTTCTGATTTCTCGAATCCATCATTACAACAACGATTGTGTCGACCAAAATGTGGTTTTTTACATTTTTCTTCCTTTGCATTTGAATTGCTCTCCTTCTCCTTCTCTTTTATCATTGCAACTTCGCTAACATCACGTCTTACTCTGTCTGCAATATCTTGCAATGGCAATTCGTCATCCGCCAATGCCTCATATTCAATTAAGTCATCCAATAAAATTTTGTCTATACGTTTTAGTTGAGAAAATTAAAGAATATTTAATTAAAATTTAATAAAAATTAAAAAAAAATCAAATTACTCACTGAATTCGGGATCGTTGAATTCATAACACAAACTTTTGCAAACCAAAACGCTTAAAATAAATGTTACTAAAGAAATTTTCAACATTTTAACTTTATTTTTTTAGTATTGAGAACACACCTCACGCTTTTAAGAAGTTCAAATAAAGTCTAACGAGCCTGATCATCGTTGATCGCTATTTATATGCGATTGCGAAGTTATATTTGCTGTTGCGAAAACGAGAAAGAATATTATTTTGTATACACAGAAGAAGAGAAAAGGAAATGCTAACAAGATAAAAAGAAATATTGAACAATCTCACAGGTAAGACTTTATTTATGACATCAATCGACTGTCGTACAATTGATATAAACATTAAAATGAAGACAAAAATGAAGAGATTCATCAAACATGACATATAAGATCTTTTTTTATTAACTCTTGAACAGAACAAGAATATATTACTTATAAATTTTATATCAACAGAACAACTTTTATCACTTAAAAGGGTAACCGACAAGAAATCTTAAACATTATAATCTTTATATTGACTTTTTTCGATCACTTTTTCATTATAATCTTCGCAATCGACATTTCTAAATTTAATATCAATTTTTTTTATGATATATGTTATATAAGATATATAAAAATTCAAAACAATTTAAGATACATAATTTAAATATAACAAGTCCCTATTGGCAAAATCTAATTATTTTTCTAAAATTTTTGTGAATTTTTATTATTTTATGTTATATATTATATTATATTATATGTTATATGTTATACATGTATTATTATATTTTATTAAATTATTATATTTATTTACTTTTTATATATTAAAGTCAAAATTTAATGCAAGAAATTCAAATTTACTCAAAATGAATGTTTAGTCAAAATAACATTTTGCTGATGGGTTTTAATTAATGTTTATCCCAAATGCATGTTCTCAAAAATACATATTTGAACAAATAATTTACTTTTTGCTTTAGCAAAGTTCAGCCCATTATGGTTATACCCGATGAATAATTATACAAATATTTTATTCATAATTCTCGCGTATGTCCTGTTGTGTTTTGGTCCGATTTGCAGTAAGCAAATGAATTATTAATAAATTTTACGCTAAATTTCATGGATAAACATGAATTAGCCACAATAAATAATTTAGTTATTTAGCGCGCGCGTTTGCTGTTAAAATAATAAAATTTTCAAAATTATTCCGATGTTTCTGCGGAAAAAAATTTATTTACATCCAAAAATAAAAATAACATTGAAAAACAACAATAAAAAAAAGTTGCCTGACAGATAAAAAATTTAACAACGAAACACCTCTAAGCCATTTTAAGGTAGACAACACAAAAAAAAAAAATACAAAAAATGAATAGAAAAATAGACAAGCGCATAGCTTTACATAATTTAACAGAACATTAACATTTCGGGTTTTTGTCATCCCTCTGTTCTTATTTCTGTTTCACCTGCAAAAGCATACAACAATAACAATACAATTACATAAATATATAAAAAGTTCATGCACACACTCTTAAATGGGATCAAGAGACATATCCTCCAACTGAAAATTCTTCGCTCGCTGCAGGATAAAAGTGACACAAATATCCCCATGGTTTATCTTTTCTTCAAGATGACTCGTTTCTTGTAAACTACATGAAAAACTTTCGTGTCTCGGTCCAATTGAAGAAGACAAAAACCGGATGAGATGCTTAATTTGCGATATGAATTGATTTTTTGCTTGCATTCCTTGAACTTGCAATGGAAAAATTTCTCGGTTGATATTGCTGAAAACAAAAAAAAGTATTATTATTTTATTTTTGTAAAATTTTTTCCTTTAGATTATGAAAAGAGTTGAAGTACTTGAAAAAGTCCTCCAAATAGCAGAAAAAAATTGTAAATCACAAAGTTTCTTATGTCAATTCAAGCAGATTACTCATAATTTTTACACTAAAATAGCATCCTGGTCACGTGTCAAGCGATACAAAATATTCCATAATCAGGTAAGAAAACAACAAAACTTCTTGAACGTGATAATAATTCGAGAATTTTATCGGTTGTTGGTAAAAATATTGCCATTCATGACAAATCAAGTGGAAATTCTCCTTATTTCATTTTTATCTCTTAATGGTTGTCTTTCGTTTCACAAAGGGTCAAATTAGTAATCGGTACGTTGTGTTGTTTTTCTAAATAAATTGGCATTTTCCTTGATTGTGCAGAATTAAATCTTCTTACGAGACACCCAAGTGTTAAAAGGGTCAATATTGAATTTAATTAACCTGAAAATATAGACTCGTTTTTATCTTTGCCATTTTACGGAGGATGTGTGATGTCTGATTTATATGTGAAGAGTATCTTTTTTTTTCGACGAAAGGAAAATTACTTAACCTTGTTTTAGTATTCATTCACGCAAATAAATAATTTATCACTTGAATAAACAAACAAAGTTGGGTGTGTGAAAAGCACGCATAAAATATTAGCAAGAAGTCCGCCAAGCTCATTAGAAGAGAAAAAAATAGAAAAAGTAGTCGTCTAAAGAACGACATACTATACCGCATTTCGATATTACATACATATCTTTATTGTTGTCCTCACTTTACAATTTCATACTCCTCATTTCAATTTTCCGAACTTTTTATCAACTACAGACTTTCCATTGAAATGCATATATTTCATAATTTTGTACCCCTAATTTCGTACTCCTCGAAAAAGAAGAAAAACGGTCATGAAATTTTTCAAGTCAAGTTTTAACAAACTTTTGATGGATTTCAAAGCTAAAATTGAATAAATATCCATTCTAAAGCTCATTTCTGTGCATATTGGGTTGATATTTGCCGTAACAAAAAAATCAGAGTTTGGAGGTTCAAACTCTGATTTTTTTGCAAGTCATTTTTTGATCACTTTTAAGCCTAAAATTGAATAAATATTCATTCTAAAGTTCATTTCTGTTCATATTGGGTCGATATTTGACGTAACAAAAAAATCAGAGTTTTTCAAACTCACTGAATTTTTTTTGCAAGTCATTTTTTGATCACTTTTAAGCCTAAATTTTAATAAATATTCATTCTAAAGTTCATTTCTGTTCATATTATCGATATTTACCCCCAGATTTGGAAAGTTCAAAGGGAGTTTTGCATTTTTTTTGCAAGTCATTTTTTGATCACTTTTAAGCCTAAAATTGAATAAATATTCATTCTAAAAATGATTTTTGTTCATATTGGGTCGAATTTGAAAAACAAAAAAAAGTTTGGAGGTAAAAACTCTGATTTTTTTTTTTCAAGTCATTTTTGCCAAATCAAAAGTTCCAGAACAAAAGTTTTATGTCTCGAGATGGACAACATGGACATATAATTTGTTTTTCGAAACAACAATCCTCCAACTCTTTCAAATTTGACGCGAACGTGCCCATATTTGAACAAATAATTTACTTTTTGCTTTAGCAAAGTTCAGCCCATTATGGTTATACCCGATGAATAATTATACAAATATTTTATTCATAATTCTCGCGTATGTCCTGTTGTGTTTTGGTCCGATTTGCAGTAAGCAAATGAATTATTAATAAATTTTACGCTAAATTTCATGGATAAACATGAATTAGCCACAATAAATAATTTAGTTATTTAGCGCGCGCGTTTGCTGTTAAAATAATAAAATTTTCAAAATTATTCCGATGTTTCTGTGGAAAAAATTTATTTACATCCAAAAATAAAAATAACATTGAAAAACAACAAAACAAAAAAAAAATTGCCTGACAGATAAAAAATTTAACAACGAAACACCTCTAAGCCATTTTAAGGTAGACAACACAAAAAAAAAAAAAAATACAAAAAATGAATAGAAAAATAGACAAGCGCATAGCTTTACATAATTTAACAGAACATTAACATTTCGGGTTTTTGTCATCCCTCTGCTCTTATTTCTGTTTCACCTGCAAAAGCATACAACAATAACAATACAATTACATAAATATATAAAAAGTTCATGCACACACTCTTAAATGGGATCAAGAGACATATCCTCCAACTGAAAATTCTTCGCTCGCTGCAGGATAAAAGTGACACAAATATCCCCATGGTTTATCTTTTCTTCAAGATGACTCGTTTCTTGTAAACTACATGAAAAACTTTCGTGATTTTTCGGTCCATTTTTTGAAGAAGTTTTAAACCTAAAGATTGCTAAAATTTGCGATATGAATTGATTTTTTGCTTGCATTCCTTGAACTTGCAATGGAAAAATTTCTCGATTGATATTGCTGAAAATAAAAAAAAGCATCATTGTTATTTTATTTTTGTAAAGTTTCTGTTCTTAAGCTTATGAAAAGAGTTGAAGTACTTGAAAAAGTCCTCCAAATAGTAGAAAAAAATTGTAAATCACAAAGTTTCTTATGTCAATTCAAGCAGATTACTCATAATTTTTACACTAAAATAGCATCCTGGTCACGTGTCAAGCGATACAAAATATTCCATAATCAGGTAAGAAAACAACAAAACATCTTGAACGTGATAATAATTCGAGAATTTCATCGGTTGTTGGTAAAAATATTGCCATTCATGACAAATCAAGTGGAAATTCTCCTTATTTCATTTTTATCTCTTAATGGTTGTCTTTCGTTTCACAAAGGGTCAAATTAGTAATCGGTAAGTTGTGTTGTTTTTCTAAATAAATTGGCATTTTCCTTGATTGTGCAGAATTAAATCTTCTTAAAACCCAAGTGTTAAAAGGGTCAATATTGAATTTAATTAACCTGAAAATATAGACTCGTTTTTATCTTTGCCATTTTACGGAGGATGTGTGATGTCTGATTTATATGTGAAGAGTATCTTTTTTTTTTTCGACGAAAGGAAAATTACTTAACCTTGTTTTAGTATTCATTCACGCAAATAAATAATTTATCACTTGAATAAACAAACAAAGTTGGGTGTGTGAAAAGCACGCATAAAATATTAGCAAGAAGTCCGCCAAGCTCATTAGAAGAGAAAAAATTTCCCAAATATTATCATAATAATAAATTTTCTTTGGTTTTTTTTTAATTAAGCCGCTCCAAATGAAACTCAATAGTTTTGTCCGATGCCTCATTTTAAATTCGAAAATCCAATGGGGCAAAATAAAAAAAAAAGTTAAAAGTTTTATCGAAAATTAGCGAATTTTGGTGAATTTCCATAATTTTTCATAAAACTTTTAAGAAAATTTTTCGTATTTCAAATCGTATTTCAACATAAAATTTTCTTTTAAAAATATTTTTTTTGAAATTATTGAATTTTTGTTTTCAAAAAAATTTTTACAGTTATTTTTTTAAAATTCATTTTTTTCAATTTTAATTAAAAAATTTTTAAATCAATTTTTAATACACAAATATTAATGTAAAAAACTCAAAACAACAAAAACATTGATTAAAAATCAAAAATTAATAAAAAAATTGGCATTTTGTATGAAAAAAAGTATTTCAATTTTTTTTTGCCCCCCCTTTTTTTTAAATTTCGGACAAAACTATTGAGTTTCATTTTAATTATTTGCAATCTTAATGATTCTGCCATGAGATGGAAGAGATACAATGTGACTCGAATATTTTGATGTTTTAATCAATATCCTATTTTTCTGCTTTGTTAACGCTCGCTTTTCAACTCGCAAAATTTTTAACATTATATAACAATTCTTTCTTTCTCAATTACATAAAAAATTGATCATTTGTCATCGTCAATAAATTTGTCAAAGCGATCATTGAACTCTATAGCTTATTATTTTTTGTTTTGTTTTTGAGTATAGCACAAAAAGAATTAAAGGTGTGTTTATCGATAACAATTTCGAAACCAGTTAAGTTCAGTTCAGTGCACAAAAAGTGTAAAAATAGTTGAGAGCAAAAAAATTTGACGAAAGGAAACGATTACATCGAATTTCCTTTAAATTTTCCTTCTTTTTTCCGGCTTTTTATATCCTACAAAAGAAAACAATATAAATATGTAAAACATATTCGGGAAAAAACACACATTCAATGATTGATTACCTGTCTTTTTTGTTGAGTTGTAAAGCTTCGACTCACACGTGATACGGCATGAAGAAGAAAAATTTTTCAAAAAAAGAAATGTCAATTTTTTTTTTTTGCATACAGAACTACACGAAAAGTGACAAAACAATTGTGGATTTATGTAAATCTCTGATAAATAACGAAAAAATTTAAATTATATTCTCTTGTTGTATGAGAGGGAGTGAATAGTACCATGATTGACTGCTTGGTACATGAATTCAATTTTCAACCTTTTGCTGCGGAAAAAAAGGCACAAGATTTTCATGATGCATTGCGCTTAAACGGCGTGTCACTCATCATCATCATCGTACATCGTAATAATAAAAATGCAGGAAAATCAAAAGATATCTCACAAGGGATCAAATTAAGTGACATTTATATGTAAATGGGCTCCCATTTGAGGTTGCAGTGTTGCCTGACGAGCCGAAACACTTTTGACATGCATGCGGATTTTTTTTCGTGCCATTTCATTTTGCAGGCCATAGTTAAATGACAAACTTCTTAAAATCCATTAAAAACTTTATTCATTCAAGTGAAAAAAACGGGGCTTCTATTAGCGCGAAAACACTGCAAGATAAAGTAAATGTTCATAATGTTACAGATTATTATTACAAAAAAAAAAAAAAGGCGGATGGAGAAAGGAGCATCGTTGTCGTAGAAACAAAGGAATTTTTCGAATAATAAAAATGCTTAAAAGAGTTAAAGAGAGCTTTCATCGCAAATAGACTACTTCCTTACCGTTGCGAATGTGTCGTATCGGAAAAAAATGCATTATGCATTACTTTTTATGATAATTTTTATTCACTCCATATTTGCTTTGGAATTCCATTTTCTTCTTCAGCGTTTTTTCCTTTGCTCTTTTCACTTTTCCCAAAGTAGTGCCTTGAAAGAGAAAAAGGTTAAAAAATGAAATCAAAGAAAACGACAGGAAAACAAATAAAATCTACGGCAAATAGAATAAAATCTGCTTTCTTGATCGTGTCACGAATAGTCAGAACTATGTAAAAGGTGCAAACAATGATGTTTGCTCTTCAAAGCTAATGGCATAATCTTGTAATAGAGAAAGTTCGCTTTTTCTTTCTTTTTTTTAATTTTTTCATTCTAAGATTTTTATGCTCCATTTAGTTTAGCTACTGCACAAAGTATAACTCCATGTCCATCTCCTTTTCTTCAACGCTGTAATCTTCAAACAATTTTCTTTGAAAACGGACTTGCGAGAAAAAACATCCATTCTTCATTATATTAAAAAAGTTTCTTTGTTTGATGTTTGCCTCTCTGTGGTCTTCTGTTGATTTTCTCTCTCGTTTGTTGTTTGTTGATGTTTCTAAATTGGAAAAATAGGAGAATGTTTAAACTTCTTCGGTAATGTTCAACAAAAATTAAATGGGTGAAAAAAGCAATTAAGTCTTTAGAAAAAATAATAAAAGAATTGTTGTTAGTTTCTCAAAAATGATGAACATCATATTTCAATTTATTTATTATTTTTTTTTTTTTGATCAAATCTAAAGAAATAAATCGATTATTAGCAACAAGTTTTTGGATAAAAAAAAAAGTTAGGCGAAAAAATTTAATACATATATCCATTTTTTGTCTCCCCCCCTCGGATTTTGTCGAAAAAATTCAGGGGGAAAAATAAAAATTAAATATAAAATACAAATATTTTTGACATATTTTGAAATTTTTATATTAAAAATTTTTAAAAAATTACTGTTTATCAAAATTTTTTTTAAAATTTTTTTATGAAATTTGCTTAATTACACCATTTTATATTGAAATGTTGAAAAACATTTTTTTTTGAAAGTCACGTGACCAAAAAATTTTTTCAAAAATTTTTATTTTGAAAAATTTTGTTTGATTTAAAATAATAAGATAAAAATAATAATTTTAAAATAATAAGAATCAACGTTTAACGTCTAAAAACGTTAAAAATTACAAACAAAAAGTTCAAAAATATTTATTTTTTTATTTCCCCCCCCCCCCTCGAGAAAATCCTCATGGGACAAAAAATGAAAATATTAAATTTATTCGCCTTACATAAGAATTAATAAAAGCTAAAAATGTCTTAAAATTACCTAAAAATTTAATAACGAACTTTTTTTTCATATTTAGGTGAGTAACGAATTTCATCATGGGAGGCACATCAGCAAATTTCACTTCAAGATTCGTATTCGGAGGAAAATAATACTGCTATTTGTTTTGAAAAAAAAAATCGAAAAGGAAAAATCAGACTGTAAAAACAGGAAGGACATTTAAAGGATTTGAAAGTTTTACTCAAAATTGATATTAAATTGTCCTCGCATCGCAATTAAACCGAATTGACGACAAGAAATCGTTCGAAGTATTTTTACTTTATCATATGGAGAGACTCTCTGAAAAATGGGAATAAAATTACGAAAAATGCGATTGTCGCTTGCATTCATCACGATATTTCTCATATTTGGAGTTTGCATCAATGCAGAAAAGACAGACATTGAATTAGATGCAAAAGCAACAAAATTACATCAGATTGATTCATTGGTGAGTAAGACGTAAAAAAAACTTATCGCGTTTCAATGTAACACGTATCCCTTATCATTGATGAAATTCGCTTCCGTGTTTTTTTTTATTTTCAGAATCTTTTGGTTTACACAGTCCTGATTGCGTTAACAGTACTTACAACTTGGCTTTTTAAACATCATCGAGTTGCTTGGTTACACGAGACAGGACTTGCTGTCATTTATGGTTCGTATCCTTCGAATAATTCGCTTCCATATGTTCATTAGATTTAATAATATGAATAATTTAGGTTTGATTGTTGGAGCGATTATCCGATATGCGGGCACGACAACTCCTGTGGTTCATTTAAAAGTTATTCCTGAAACGGAAGCTCCCAAATATAATTTGAGTATTCCTCCTGATACGCTTTGGTTCGATTTTCCGGGAAGAACACAAGCACAAGTTGTCAATAATGAAGGACCAAAGCAAAATAAAACGTATGCGTATACGTTCAGAAGTCAAGTTGTTGGCATTGAAGAGAATGAAATTGATTTCAAGGCAACATTTGATCCCGAAATCTTCTTCAATATAATTTTGCCGCCCATTATATTTCATGCGGGATACAGTTTGAAACGAAAATACTTTTTTCGCAATTTGGGAGCAATTTTTACATATGCCATCGTTGGAACAACATTATCAGCTTTCCTTATCGGAGGCTTAATGTACGGAGTTGTTCAAATAATGCCTGAACGTTTAAGTAGCAGCTTTACTTTTTTGGATACCTTATATTTTGGAGCTTTAATTTCGCCAACAGATCCGCTTACGATCCTTGCAATCTTTAGCGATATGCATGTCGATGTTAACTTATATGCATTAGTATTCGGCGAAAGTGTATTAAATGACGCAGTAGCTATTGTCTTATCAGGATCAATACAAAATTATGGCGAACATTATTCAACAACGGGCGATTTTGAGTCACATGCTTTCATAAAAGCACTCGGCGATTTCTTTGGCGTGTTTTTCTTTTCACTTATTATTGGAGCAACGATGGGATGTTGCACAGCTCTCATGACAAAATTCACAAAAGTCAAGGATTTCCCGTTACTTGAATCAGCATTATTTGTTTTGATGTCATACAGTACTTTCTTAATTGCAGAAGCTGCTGAACTAACGGGCGTTGTTGCTGTATTATTTTGCGGAATTTGTCAAGCTCATTACACTTACAACAATTTGTCGCCCGATTCAAGAGCACGAACAAAACAAATTTTCGAGTTGCTTAATTTCCTCGCGGAAAATTTCATCTTTTCCTACATTGGAGTGTCGATGTTTACTTTTCCGAAACATCATTTTGACATGTTGTTTACCGTTTCTGGATTTGTAAGTTGTTACTTTTAAATAAGGCCGCTCCAAATTTTTTTTGAACTTTTTGTCCCATGCCCCATTTCAAAAGTCGAAAATCCAATGGGGCAAAATAAAAAAAAAAGTTAAAAATTTCATCAAAATTGACCATTTTTTGGTCTTTTTTCATATTTTTTCAAGAAATTTCCCAAAATTTAAAAAAAAAATTTCAATTTTTAAGAATTTTTTTATTAAAAATCGTATTTTAGCATGAATTTTCTTCTTTAAAATTTTTTTCAAAAAAATTTATTTTCAAAATTTTTTGACAGTTATTTTTACGAAATTTTTTGTTTAAATTTATTACTTGAAATTTATTACTCTGAGATAAATTTTAAATTATCAAATCTCAAAAACTTTAAAATTTTGTCGTTTTGTATGAAAAAGTATTTTAAATTTTTTTTATTTTGCCCATTTTGAAAAAAAGTTTTTCGGACAAAAAGTTCGAAATAAATTTGGAACGGCCTAACTTAAGTTTTAAAATTTAACTTTTTTATATTTTTTTTAGTTATGCGCATTAATTGGTCGGGCTGTTAACATCTATCCGCTTTCATGGCTTCTTAATTTAGGAAGAAAGCCTGCAATTCCGTTTAATTATCAACATATGCTCTTTTTCGCGGGACTCAGAGGAGCAATGTCATTCGCATTGGCAATCAGAAATACCGTATCGGATGCACGACAAACAATGTTAACAACAACTTCACTCATAGTCATCATTACAGTAATTGTTCAAGGAGGAGCTTCGTCGTATTTATTGAATCTACTGAAGATACCGTAAGATTTTTTTTTTTTTTTTCATTTTTTTTAGATCAAATTTTAAATTTCAACTTTTTCATTAGACACGGAGTAGATGAAGAACAAGAACAATTGAACAATTATCAAGGAGTTCGAAGCGTAAGTTCTCATAACATTAATTTATCTTACTTTATCAAAAAAAAAAAAATTTTTTTTGCCTCACTCACTTCACATTTTGATTCGTTTATCTTTCGTCACTTTCAACGCACATTGCAAAAAAAATAAAAATTCTATAAAAAGGTATACAACACGATGGAAAATACAAATGGGGTATGTTTAGTCTGTTTCTCTCAATTTCTTCGATGTTCATTGTTTCAATTTCATTTTCCTTCAAATTTATTTTCATTCGCCTTTCATATTCAGTCAAACCAATCCAATTTGCACGAATCACGTTTTGATCCCATAATTGTAACGATGGTAAGAAAAAATTAGCATGTTTCATTTCTTTAGTTGACATTTTTCACCCCATTCAATGTTTTAATTGTCAATTGAAACTATCGGAAAATATTTTTAGCATGCGTTTTGTGTTGTTGAAAAAAATTTATAAAAAGTGTTTAAACATTTGATCAAATTTTAGGATCCTCAAAGTGCAGAAGCAGGAGTAACAACACCCGGAGGAACGCCTCACAACAACGAAAAAGCAGTTTTAGCTCGTGTTTGGGGTAGTTTTGATTCAAAGTAAGTTCATTTGGTTGTATGTGTTTTGATTTTTTAACTAATTTTTTCATTTTTATATTTTAGGTATATGAAACCCTTTTTAACACACTCGAGACCTACTTTATTGGATACTCTTCCCGTATTTCTTACTCCAATTGGGAGACTTCTAACAACCACAGAACAGCTAAATCAAGTATTAAATATTAAAATTTTATCAAAAGTTATCTTAAACTCTCATTTTTTTGATTTCAGGATCCATCAGTTCGTCGAACAGGGGATTCTGACTCGGATCTTTGTATAAATGAGTCAATGTCACGCAGTGAAAGCGGAAATGTAAGGAGAAATTCAGTTGGAAGAGTAAGTATACGTTTAGTTTCTGACGATAAAAATACATTTTTAGCTAGTTATAAGAATCGCGAGTAAAATGTTATTTATGTTCAAATACAAAAAAAGAAACAAAGGAATTTATATAAAAAATATTATAAAATATTGGATATTATACGAAAAATATTTCAATTTAATTGCACGCATCCGTTGGTTCCTCTTTTGGATGTTATAATATATTTATTGTCATAAAAATTTAATTAAAAATCTATAGACGAGAAATGTTACCGAAGAAATTAGTGAAACAATAGAGGATTTAGGTTCCTTTTCAAGTGAATTTATTTAATTTTATTTAATTTCATTATTATTTATTTATGATTTTTATTTATTTTAATTTTCAGCATTACATAGAAGATCCCGATAATCCTTTCGCTTGACGCTTTTTAGGTTGATTTATTTACTATATTTTATATCCTATTATTTTTAGTTTACTTCAATTCAAAGTAAAGCAAGTACTTACCCAAATTTTGTTAAAAGGAAAAAAGAAAAATGTTTCGAGCATTGAAATTAAATTGATTGACATTTTATGTTCTAATTAGAGTATTATTTAATATATATATATTTTGTTATACAAAGATTATTTATGTGTGATATAATTTTGCTGTGTTAATTATTGGTAACTTTCAATAGAAAAATATAAGTTAGAAAAATATACTTTAACGAAATGTAAAAAAAAAGTTTTTTTAAATACTGAAGTTGATCTTTCAAAAAGATAGTCATGATATTTCAACTCATTCAAAAAATATATATATTGCCTTGATTGAAAATTCTGTAAAAATGTTAACCATAAAAAAAGGAAGAAAATTAAACAGGAAGTCAGTTAGTTACAATTGCCAAAAATAAAAATGTGAATTGAATCCTCTATGAAGACAAAAAAAAAATAATAAAAAATATATTATTAGTTGAAAAAAATTAAGTAGATGAATTAATAAATATGTATGCTTTTACGTTGGAGAATGGCTGTGATTCATCAAATGTTTGAGTAAAATATAACAACATATTGAAATGTAAGCTTCAACGTTCTACAAACTAGAATTGAAAATAAAAACAAAAATGTTAAGAATAAAAAGTAATTTAAAGAATGAGAAAAAAGCATTTTTTATTGTCAGAGCCCAGAACTCCTTAAATCCCTCAAATTACAAAAGCCTTCATTTGTTTCATTCCGACATTCAAAACAAAAGTTATACCTGAATCGAGAGAAATTTTAACAAAAATATAATTTTTAAATATTTCATGATCTGTTTGAATGAAATATTCGAAAAAAAAAAGATTTTTCTCAGGAGATTTCTTTATTAGTTTTTCTGATCTTTACCATTTCTTCAATTTTCTTATAAACTATTGTCGAACAAAAGTTTATTATTTTTCTAAATTATCAAAATAATGTTCATTTTTTAATTTTTTTATAATCTGAAGGTCTCCTAAAAATTTTAAGCATTCATTTCACGCAAATACACTTTTACATACTATCGATCTTGTCTGTTTTTTTCACTTTATCTGCAACATGTATGCTTCTTTTTACCAAATTTTTTAAAATTTAGTTTAAGTCTTTTTTTATTTTATTTAGATATTATTTTTTAATTTCAAAAAATTATGCTTTTTTAAAACAATTTTTTGTTACTCGATTTTTGGATTCCAAAATGGGACAAATACCTTATTTACATTTGAAAAAAAAAACAATTTAAGTGTGATGATTATTTATGTGATAAATTTGTAGTTTATTTTCTTTCCCAATATTCATTACATGTCTCCTATTTAATATAGTACCAAATCCAAAAATTACTTTAAGTAATAATGTATATGATTCAATAACATAAAGTAAAACAAAAAAATTAAAATTCCAAGAATTTTCTTTACTTTTTTAGTCACAATTCATTTAAACAATAACTTATTCAAATAATATCTATTGATTTAATAAAAAATAAAGCTTGGCTTCAACCATCACTGCATTTTACTATTCATCATAATAATAATTTTATCGCTAATTATAACAAGGAAAAAAAAGTTTTTTTTATATTTGGATTGATAAATTAAGTCTAAAAATGTTTATTTTTTTTATCTAGCAGGAAAATGTTAAAAAGTTCACAACTTGCAGTGCATTGTAATTGAGCAATAAGAAATCCACAAAGTGAAAATTTAGGTCTTATAACAGACAATGTGATGTGTGTTTTTATTCACTTTGATGATAATTCTCATTACCAAACAAGCTTATACTAATTTATATTTTTTTCCTACTTATAATTTAAATTTTCATGTATTTTTAAGTATTTCAATTTATTTTTGAATTTTTTTTTTATATTAAAGTACGTACTTAATAAACTCGTTTTTAATTATTAGGTATGTTAGAAATAATTGCCACATTTATTTATTTTTACAATTTTGATATATCATTGGTACCGTTTCAATCTAAAGTTTTATACATATCATCTAACTGGGGCTTGAAATAATTTTTGATTTCCGGTCTTCTTGATTTAAAGGTAGGCGTCAAAAGACCATTTTGTACAGAAAATGGATCGGGATGCAGATAAATGTCTTTAACCTGTGAATTGAAAAAAGAAAAAAAATGGGTTGATGATAAGAAAATTATGATAAAATATTTTTATTTGACGAACCTGTTCAAAAGATTTTAAACCTGATTTCTTTCCGAGTTCTAACATATCCGCTAAAATAAGAGCTTTTACATCTGGATTGTTGCAAAGCACACTCAATGTTCCTGCGATACCATTATGGTTTGCCCAACGTTTAACAACTTCTACATCAGGGACGACAATTGCAACGACACAACTCTGTTGAATGTTAAAATATAGTTTTTGATATTTTAAACGAAAATTTGTAATAAATTACCTTCAAACTTTCTCCATGAACGAAAACTTGTTCGATGTATTGACTTCGCACATAGACATTTTCAATCTTTTCAGGAACGATATATTCGCCTTGACTCAGTTTGAAAATGTGTTTTCTGCGATCAATAACTTTCAATGTGCCATTTCTCCTCCATTCGCCAATGTCTCCGGTATGCAACCATCCATCGGCGTCAATTGCTTCTGCTGTCTTTGTTGGATCCTTGTAATATCCGAGGAACACGTTCGTGCCCTTTATGCATATTTCACCCTGTTGTTGGATCGCATAATATTCCATCTCGGGCACGTCTACGAGTTTCACGGCATTACAAGCAATTGGAGGACCAACATGTCCTGTATCATGATCTCCTTGCACCGTCAATGTACACGGAGCACTGCATTCTGTTTGTCCATATCCTTCAACGACGACACATCCGAGTGCGCATCGCATAAAAGTCAAAACATTTGGCGCAAGAGGCGCTGAACCTGTCAGCAAAAGTCTTAAGTTTCCGCCAAAATTGTCTTGTACCTTTTTGAACACGAGTTTATCCCAAATACTGTTGCGCCGAATTATGCGTTTTTGTAACTCTGCTTCCTTCGAATTGATTGCCATACTGAGAATGAGCTTTTTGATTTTAGATTTGGCGGCTTCCGAATTGGCTTTGTCGTAGATGCGATTCAGTAATCGAGGCACAGCAGGCATAACAGTAGGGCGTAAGGCTTTTAAATCGTCAGCAAGGCGTTTTATATCGCCCGAAAAGAATCCCACAGCTCCGCCAAAGTAGTAAACGGCATTTTCACATGCACGCTCAAGCATATGCGCAAGAGGAAGGAACGACAACATGATATCTGTAGATCTCAGTTTATGATCTCCGAATTGCAAATTAACTGAACAAATTGCTGCTACGAGATTAGCATGCGATAACATAACTCCCTTTGGATCGCCTGAAAAAAAATTAATTTTTTTTTTACAAAATTCGCAATTAAAATTTTTTTATGTGAAACTTACCCGTTGTTCCTGATGTATAACAAATTGTACATAAATCCGTTGGTTTTGGGGGAACTTCCGGATGATTGTGTAACGCACCTAACTTTTCAACTTCAGCAAATGTCAATACATCAATTCCGCGATTTTTCGCACGTTGCATTGTCGCAGGTTTAATTTCTTTGATTACAATTATCTTTTGCAGCACACGAGGCGCTTTGTCTAACAACAAATTTATCCGTGCATCATCTTCGACAGCAACGATACTTAAATCAGCCTTATTTATAATGAACGAGCATGCATCGGGGCCCAAAGTATCGTATAACGGCACAAGCGCTAACGAGTAACAATAACATCCTTGCTCGAATAATATCCATTCCGGTCTATTTTGTGAATAAATGCCGACAAGAGTTTGGGGGCCCGGTTTCAATCCTAATGCAATGAGACCTGATCCGAAATTCTTTGCTCGCAATAATGCTTCGTTGTATGTCATCCACTAAAAATGTAAAAATTTATCCATAAGCAAGAAAAAAGATAAATTTAAAGATATTCTTACCGAATAGGGCGCTGTTACAGGTTCTCTCCAACCCAAACATGGTCCGTTATTTGAATCGTAAGCACCTTTTCTAAATGTTTCGTAAAGGGTTCGAGCATCTTCATGCAGATAACTCAAGAATTTTCCATCTCTCGAGTCTTTGTAAAACTTGGAGACGTGTATTTGTTCAGGACCCTGCAAAAAAATCCAAAATTTTCTCTATAAATAAAAATATAATTCATCGCATCATCAAGATATCCCCTTAATTGCTCATTTATTATCACTGTCACAATTAATTAACCATCGCAAATACAAATTCATCGTCTGTCATTGTAATATTTTCAAAGCAAAACTAAAAACTATTCCGTATTTTTGAAGTATATACTAACGTATAGATTGGAAATTCTCAATGATGTGCATCGTAAAATATTTATTTAAAAAAAAAACACATTCAAAATAGAGCTCTCCTTTGATCAATGCTCAGCGTTGACAGATTCGTAAATAAACAGAATCATAAAATTTTGACTTCCTAATTTTTGACGATAAAAGAAGCAACAATTTATTTTTATTCATTTTATAATTTACGAAAACCTTTTAAATTATTTCCTGAGATGACCATATGATCTTGACAAACCTTTCATAAATCGGGTAATTTTTTTTTTGGCAAGACATCACATGATGTAGTTCTTTCTTCATCTCTTTTTAAGATTGTTCGCAAATTGCTCAGCTACAACGATAGTTTTTTTGGCGTCATAATTGGGACGTGTGATTTTCTCTTTAGCTTTGTTAATTTATCATTATTATATTGATTGTATTGTTTGAAAACAGTGAAAAGTGAATGACAGTTTAAATATTTTCCAACTTTGGCTCTGTGTCAAGGCAAGTCATAAGGTAAGACAAAATTCAGTTTGAAAAATAGACATCCTAATGATTTGTGTTTATTCATGTCTCATCGTATATAAACATTTTTTTAAACAGTCCTCTTTCATATTCATATACCTTACTAAAAATAAGTCTAATGACACTGTGCTTCTGAATATGTTAAAAATTTAGTAAAACATCATGACAACCAAATATTTCAAATCATTTGATAAGATATTGATTAAATGTTAATCTTATTGTTTTTGTCACATGTTTTTAATTTTTTTTTTTTCGAATGATAATTTTCAACCTTACCCTTAATGTTTCACTTTGCTGTGCAAAATCAATTGGGGGCCTTAAAGGCGCTGCTGATCCGCAACAAGACATTCTTTATGATTTATACTTTTTTTTATTTACTCACTTATTAACTGTTTTATGGTATTTTTGTTTTATTGTTTTAAAGATTTTCATCTGTTCGAAACAAAAAAATGTATTTTTAAATGTTTTTGCACTTATTATTGCTTAAATTGTATGCTCTAAAGAATTCAACAAAAAAAAAAAACAGGTGACCATTTGCCTCAAATGCGAGAACATTCAAAGCTACAAAATAAAATGATGACATAAATCTGTAGTAGACTGCGACATAGTCTGTCGTCCCAAATAAATAAAATTAAAAGAAAACATTAAAATTCGTTATTTCACAAGATATTTTCAACGTCATTGCAAAAAAAAATCACAGAGGGTTTTTCGCGCACAATGAGCGTCTTTAAAGATATTAAATCAGCTTGCGCCGGCAAAAGGCTAAAATTTGAAGAAAAAAATATAATTGGGACAACATCAATTTTCCGCTTTATTCGTGCGAAATTGGATGGGTTGATGCTGAATCAAATAAACTGTGGGTTGGTTGGGAGATTTTTTGATCTTTTTAATTTTAAAAATTTAACCATGAATAAATCGGTACACTTTCTGAACACATATACCTAATTACATAACAGTTTTTCGTACACGCATTTATTTACTTTTCATTCTTGATTATTTTCTTTATTTTTATTTTTTTTAAATGTAATTTTTTTTAATTTAATTTTCTTATCATCATAAAATTTTCTTTTCCAATAATTTTTATGTCTTATCACTAATTCACTTATTTTGTCATTTTTTCATTTTTATGCATATTTATTAATTTTTATTTTTTTTTTGTTTAAGATGCGATGAGTTTTTTGAAGCAACGAGACTTTGAGCGAAAAAAAAGTTTGAAATGATGCGCACTTCTGAATCGTTTAGATTCTCAAAGTTGACTACCGAGACAAAATAATTTCAATTACAAACATAATATGCATGACAATATAGAAAGAAAAAGATGAGTAAAGCAGAATATTTTCTATAGATGAGAAATAATAATAATCATCATCATTTTGCACACACACTCGCGATTTATATCGTTCGAACATGTCGAGAATGATAAAGTCCGAACGCTCGTCGACCATGAAAGTGTCTCAAAGTTAATTTAATAAGAAACTTCTCACGAGAATTGGATGTCAATGTTAAAATAACAGAAAAAGTCTCTCACTTTTTATGAATGAGTAAGTAACGAAATTGAATAAAAAGAATATATCGTAGGTTTGATCCGCAAGTGTGTGATAAAATTTAAAATAGAACTAGTTAAAAATAGACAAAATACTGAATTTTATAAAGAGCTTGGAAAGATATTGATGACGTTAACGCAAAACAGAGATACAACGTCATAACTTACGTCTAAAATCGGCGATTGATCTTCAAGAGGCACTAACGGTATTTGTGGGGATGGTCTTGTAGCGTAATAATAAGCTGTTGCTGCCGCAATACTCGATAACGTAACAGCTCCCACAGTTCCTCCGACATATTGTAAGCAATCATCCATGTTTTCCCCTGAAACGAAAGGTAAAATAATGTAAGTTCATTCACTTTATTCCATCATAACAATTTAAACCTTGATCAAGTGTAATAAAATTTATGGGTCAACGATAATGGAAGAAAAATTATAATCAATTGACAGACATGGATGTTATTATTAAAAATGAATCACATGAGTTTACATTAACCTGATATCACTATTTCCTCCCTAATCATTATGTAGAGCAAATAATCAATTAAAGTTATCGATATAATTGAGAAACCTTGAACTCGTATGAAGGTCTTTGCAACAGATGCAATTAATATTTTTCAATGTACGATCGATTTTTTAAAAATAATATTTGTAACGAACTAACCTGTTTTTGACAAGTTTTTACTTTCTAAGTTAATTAATGATAAACTTGTTCAATTTGAAATTTATTTAATTAAAAAAAAGGAAAAAAAAATGTTTGAAAAATCCCAACAGATTAAAACAACTGTCAACAGAAGACTGATGTAAAAACATCATGAAACGCAAAAAATAAAACGACGATTATTTGTAGATAACAGAGTTGTTTAAAAAAAATTGAGACTAATATTCAGTACTTTAGCGACGTAGAGAGATATTGATATCAGTAATTATTTATAACAATGAACATTTATAGCTTCATGTAGGACAGTGATTTAAACAGTTTTTCACTATGATACGTTTTAATCGATTTCAATGATAAGGCTCTAAAATCCATGTAAGTCAAAATTATTTGTACATATAAGGGATGAACTTGATATACAAATTGAAGGTAATTAGATATTTTTATTTTTAACTATATTTTATTTTCAACAAAAATATTTTAATTTTATCAAAAACTTTAATTTTAAAAAATTAATAATTTAATAAATTAAATAAATAAATAATAAATAAATTAAATTATTAAAATAGTTTTTGTAAAAAATTAATTATTTTTAATTAAATAATTAATGTTTTTAAATTATTTTTTTTAAAATAAAATAGAATTATTATAAATAAAAATATTTTAATTTTATCAAAAACATTTTATTTTAAAAAATTATTAATTTAATAAATTAAATAAATAAATAATAAATAAATTAAATTATTAAAATAGTTTTTGTAAAAAAATAATTATTTTTAATTAATTAATGTTTTTAATTTTTTTTTAATAAAATAGAATTATTATAAATAAAAATATTTTAATTTTATCAAAAACATTTTATTTTAAAAAATTAATAATTTAATAAATTAAATAAATAAATAATAAATAAATTAAATTATTAAAATAGTTTTTGTAAAAAATTAATTATTTTTAATTAATTAATGTTTTTAATTTTTTTTTAATAAAATACAATTATTATAAATAAAAATATTTTAATTTTATCAAAAACATTTTATTTTAAAAAATTAATAATTTAATAAAAATAAATAAATAATAAATAAATTAAATTATTAAAATAGTTTTTGTAAAAAATTAATTATTTTTAATTAATTAATGTTTTTAATTTTTTTTAATAAAATAGAATTATTATAAATAAAAATATTTTAATTTTATCAAAAACATTTTATTTTAAAAAATTATTAATTTAATAAATTAAATAAATAAATAATAAATAAATTAAATTATTAAAATAGTTTTTGTAAAAAATTTATTATTTTTAATTAATTAATGTTTTTAATTTTTTTTTAATAAAATAGAATTATTATAAATAAAAATATTTTAATTTTATCAAAAACATTTTATTTTAAAAAATTAATAATTTAATAAATTAAATAAATAAATAATAAATAAATTAAATTATTAAAATAGTTTTTGTAAAAAATTAATTATTTTTAATTAATTAATGTTTTTAATTTTTTTTTAATAAAATACAATTATTATAAATAAAAATATTTTAATTTTATCAAAAACATTTTATTTTAAAAAATTAATAATTTAATAAATTAAATAAATTAATAAATAAATTAAATTATTAAAATAGTTTTTGTAAAAAATTAATTATTTTTAATTAATTAATGTTTTTAATTTTTTTTTTTAATAAAATAGAATTCTTATAAATAAAATAATATAAAAAATTAATACTTACAATAGTTTGTTCCGTTACTCATGTTGGAATTGATGAGTTTCAATATCTTATTTTTAAAGTTATTTTTATTTATATAATGTTTCTAAATATTTAACTTGCTTGTGATGTTTGTTAGAACCTTTTTTAAAGTTTTTTTTTTGATATTCAATAATATCAAATCATTTTTAAGCACTGAATTATTTATATAAGTATTAATATTGTGTCCTTTCAATATTGCTAATATGTTGTGATTTTAATGTTATAAAACCTATAAAGAAAAAAAAAATGCAAAACTATAATTTAAATTTAATTTTAAAATAGAGACGATTTAAAATTGCGTATCGATTATTAAACGGCACAATATTGATGATAAGAATAGCGTAACTCCATCAAAGTCCATATAACAAATTCTTAATCCAATGACGTTTTTGTTATCCACACACATATCAACCTTCATGGTTTTCATTATTATTATTATCAATGCGCCATAATTTCCGTATAATTCACAACCATCTATAGTAGACTGGATGTGACTCAAATTGACAGAACATTTGCATATATTTTTGTTTTTAGCGATTTTTTTTTAATTTTAATTTAATTGTTTTTTTTTTGTCTGTCTTGAATATTAACACTGAACTGCCCTATTTCACCTTTTGTTAACTTCTGATAATGCTTTACAATTAATTAATTATCTTTTGTAGATGAACACAAATCACTGCGACGACGATACCGACATCGCCGATCAACATTGACACACAACAAAAACTGCAAATAATTTTTACCAACAATGCGCAAACTCTCACTCTTATTGTCGTCACGTCACAGAACTGCTGATTATGGCATGAGGCTCGTCTGACGAGAGAGTTCACGTGGTTGTTCTTATGCACAACTACATTCATAGAGGTAATTAAAGGAGTAGACAGCATGCGTACTTTACTGTTTTTATTGTGAATTCTTTAAATTGTCGCGAATTTCTTAACTGCCTTAACCCGTTAGGTTAAATTCTAAAGTTCTAAATGCATTTTGCAACAATCCATTTTGCAAATGATTCACTGAGACACTATTTATTTCTCTTTGTTCGTTTATAAAGAATTGTATACACATGCACTTTATATTATTTTCTTCTTATTTGGACTTGATTTCTTTGTTCTGAAGTTTTTTCTTCACATTTGAATTTTTTATCCCTTTTAAACTTTCAAATCGAAGCTTGAAGAGCTGAATAGCCAAAACCTTGAATCTCAAAACAAACGAGATACCGTTTCTTAATGTTTTGTTTTTTTCCTATACGTTCATGCAAATCAATCTCGATAAATTTTTTACTACATTATCAAAACTATGCTCTGTCGATCGTCTTTTGCGTATTATTTATTTACGAAGAGCGACACGACAAAAATAGCACTAAAGAGATCATTAACCGCTTCAAATATTTGATTTGGTCAGAGATGGCGAATCTGATTGAGACTTTTTAAGATGAATTTAATGAATGGTTAGCGAAAGACTTTGTACTCTCGTATTGATTTCTATTTACATTCTCCGTTATTTTTTTTTGTTTACTCGTATTATTATCTTGAGTGACTGACGAGAACGAATTTGTATCATACTTGAATGATAATAACACGTGCTTTACGGCTTGAATTAAACTTCTCTAAAACACTGCTACCGATTTCAAGTTACAGACAACTGATTATATAATTTTTTATCGATAACTCTAGAGAGTCGCACGATATAAACCTTATGATACGTTCTCTCATAAATTTTTAATCACTCATTCGTATCATTAAAACTTAAAAAAAAAAAACAGTAACAAAATAAATTTCCCTTGTTACGTTTTTTTTTCATTGAACTGACGTCACGGAAGAAGCCAGTACAAGAATAATTTAATAATAAATGAACGGCTAAGTAGCTATTTAGTTCAGGGAAGAATCAAATAGGAAAATCAATATTTGACACAATTTTTCATTCAATTTTTCCGTCTTGTTTTATGTAAAGCGACGACAAACGCGCTCGAAAACGAACTTCTTTTCTAATTTTTGCAGTTTATTTTTAACCTTTTGTACAGTTTTTGTTTTATTTTGCACAGGAAAATATAATTTTATGATAAATTTGAACCGAACGCAAAATATATGCCGGGTATGTTACAGAAGTTTAGCACATAGCAATTATCATTGATTTTTTTTTCGCTTTTCTGCGAAATTCAAGTTGTGTTTTTACCGTGAATTGACAGGAAACTTTGCATAAGCGTATCGGAATAAGCACTATGAAACAAGTAACTTTAACAATTTCAGTGTTACTTTTAACTTTATTTGATATTTTTTATATAATTTTTAAGAAAAGTAAACGCAATTGCCATTCATGATTATGAATGTGTCAGAAACTGAATGACAGAACGAAAAATTCACAAGGTAACCTTAAATTTCGAATGTCGAGTTCGAAAAAGTTTTATACATTCGAAATTTAAAAAAAAAAAATAATTTATTAATTATTTATTTTAATAAAATTCTTGATAAATTTTAAATTATTAATTTTAAAATTATTAAAAAATGTATAAAATTAAATTTATTTAATATTTTTTTGTTACATGCAAAAATTACATAAAATAAATGAATGCCCTCTTTTGAACAGAATAAAAACTTCAAAAATTCAATTTCAATGAAACTAATTTGTTCGTTAACTTCATTGAATTTTTTTTTTGTTATTGTATTTCTGATACCATAAGTATCAGTATTTCTGATTTTCTGATTCAGAAGTATTTCTGATACCATAACAAAGTCGAGTCAGATAATTTGAGTCAGCTGATAATAATTTGCCAGATTGTTTGCTTGATTCTTTTGTTTATCAAAACACTTCAATCTACATATATATAGAAAAATTTATTTTAGTTATCAAGTAAGGCCGTTCCAATTTTTTTCCGATGTATTTGTCCTAAAAGATTTTTTTCAAAATGGAAGGGGCAAAATAAAAAAAAAGTTTTGAAATACTTTTTCATACAAAATGGAAAAATATTAACAAATTTTGGTCATTAAAGAATAATTTAGTTGTTCTTATGGTATTTACGTTAAGATTTGGTACTTTAAAATCAATCTCAGAGTATTTCAAGGTAAAAACTCAAACAAAAAAAATTTATTAAAAAAACCGTCAAAAAATTTAAAAAATATTTTTTTGCAAACATTTTTGAGAATGAATTTTTCATGTTAAATTTCAATACAAAAATTCTTGAAAATTTAAAATATTTTGAAAAATTTCTTGAAAAAATGAGAAAAAAGATCAAAAAATGATCAAGTTTGATGAAATTTTTAATTTTTTTTTTATTTTCCCCCATTGGATTTTCGGCATTTGAAATGGGGCAGAGAACAAAAACATAGAAAAAAATTTGGAGCGGCCTAAAAGATTGTACTATACGTACTTTGTACTTTGTACTTTGTACTTTGTACATTGTACTTTGTGTATATTGAAATTATCATCAAATATTATATTTACGTCGAGTAAATACTATAAACATTTTTAAACAAGAGTTTTTATAGAATTCGATTTAGTATCGTTCGTGAAGTCATCTCGTAAAGAACTTTAAAAATGTTATCATTTTTAATTTCGTTGCTTTTTTGCCAAACGACAATTTATGTAATTATCATATTTAGTCTGTTGTATTATTGGGCAACGAAGAATAATGACTTTTTCGAAAAACGTGGCATAGTGTATCTGAAACCTGTTCCGTTTTTCGGAAATCTTTGGTCAATAATGTCGCATCAAAAAAACTTTTGGGAACATTATCTCTCAATTTACAATCAATTCAAGGATGTCGGAATGTTTGGATCATTTGAGTTTACACGCCCAATTCTCATGATTCGCGACCCAGATTTGGTGAAGCAAATTTGTATCAAGGATTTTGACAGTTTTGTTAATCATCGTGTCTCGATCGATCAAGATGTCGATCCAATATTTGGAGGAAATTTATTTGTCATCAAAGATGCTAAATGGAAGTTGATGCGAAACATCATGAGTCCCGCTTTTACAGGCACAAAAATGCGTTTCTTATTTTCGTCGATTCGCGATTCTTTGTGCAATACAACGGATTATTTGGTGAACGAAGCGAAGAAGACAAATGGGATTTATGAGTTTGAAGCGAGAGATTTGTTTACGCGATGCAGTGTTGATGTCATTGCATCTGCTGCTTTTGGCATCGAAGTGAACTCAATTAAGGATAAAACGAACGAATTTTACGATAAAGGATATAAAATGGCGGATTTTACCAAATTTTCAAGAACAATGAGATTTTTTGTGTATCTCACATGGCCCAAATTGGGAGCTTTTCTTCGTCTCAAAATATTGGAAGACGAATATACGTCTTTCTTCAAGACATGCCTCCTTGATGTGATGCAAGAAAGACAAGTTAACAAAACATCAAGACCCGATTTCGTTCAAATTCTGTTGCAGGCAAAGACAAAGGGAAAAATTGAAGTAGAAAAAGGCGAAGAAAACGAATATTTTGTTGGAAATGAACCTTTGAAGCACGATTGGAGTGACAATGATTTCGTCGCACAAAGCGTAATTTTCTTCCTTGCTGGCTTCGAAACAGCTACAACATTGTTCAACTACATGGCGTATGAATTAGCGATTAATGAAGATATTCAAGAGAGACTTTTGCAAGAAATTGACGATGTTCTTGAGCAACTTGGCGATAAACCAATCGATTACGAGACAATTATGCAAATGAAATATTTGGATATGGTAATTCAGGAAAGTTTGAGAAAACATCCTCCCAATATTGGCGTTGATCGTGTCGCGAACAAACCGTATACTTTGGAAGACAAAACCGGACAAAAAATTCAACTTCAATCGGGAGATGCAGTTTTTCTGTCAACTGTTGGATTTCATCATGACACTCGTTTTTGGGAAAATCCTTCAAAATTCGATCCTGAACGTTTCAATGACGAGAATAAACATAAAATTGATCAAGGAGTTTTCATGCCGTTTGGAATTGGACCTCGACAATGCATTGGAAATAGATTCGCATTAATGGAGGCTAAAATTTTATTTTTTACTTTTTTGAGCAAATTTAAACTTGTTGCATACGAAAAGACGCCCATTCCATTGGAATACAAAAAAGGAACTTTTGGTACATATGCTAAAAATGGAATTTGGTTACATTTTAAAACAAGAAAATAAATTTTGCAAATTAGGCCGTTCCAAATTTTTTCCGATGTTTTTGTCCCAAAACATTTTTTTTTTAAATGGGGGGGGGGGGCAAAATAAAAAAAAAAAGTTTGAAATACTGTTTCATACAAAATGCCAAAATTTTAACAAATTTTGGTCTTTCATGAATATTTTAGATGTTTTTATCTACATTGAGATTCGATGATTTAAAATTGATCTGAAAGTATTTTAAGTTAAAAATTTTAACAAAAAAATTTCATAAAAATAACGGTCAAAAATTTTTGAAAAATATTTTTTAGAAAATATTTTTAGAGAAGAAAATTCATGTAAATTCTCGATTTTCAACACAAAAATATTTAAAAATTAAAAATATTTTAATAAATTTTTGAAAATTCCTTGAAAAAGTAAGGAAAAGGACTACAAAATGGCCAATTTTGATGAAATTTTTAACTTTTTTTTTTATTTTGCCCCATTGGATTTTCGGCTTTTGAAATGGGGCAGGGGACAAAAACATAGAAAAAAAATTGGAGCGGCCTTAATTAATATTGAAAGCGTTTTGATAAGATATTAAGTTCGAATCGATCGAACGAGTGCTAAGTAAATATACCCAATACAATTAACTTAATTTATCAAAAGCCGAGAGACACAACAATGATACGCAAAAAATCCACGCGAACAAAAACCGAGAACGTAAAATAAACAACAAACAATTAATAACCATACATGTATAAAACGAAGTCTCTTCCCACATTTAATTCAGTATCTCGTCAATCATGAACCTGTTAGGTTCACTTTTTACTTTTGTGTTATCTCTGCCCGGCGTACTTGTCGTCACTGCACTCACCGTCTTATACTATTGGCGAATTTGGCATAATGGAATCTTTAAACGTCGCGGAATTGCACACAGAACGCCAAGTATTTGGTTTGGGCACGTAAATGACTTGATGTTGCGAAAAGTTACCTTTTTCGAGTCGTTTCGAAAGAATTATTTCGATATGCAAGACGAAAGTGTTTCGGGTTTTATGCAAATTGTGACACCTATGTTAATTGTGCGCGATGTCGAACTGATAAGAGAGATAACTGTGAAGAAATTTGATCATTTTTTGAATCACGTATTGAGCGAAGTACCTGATGTTGACAAACTTTTTTCCAAATCTTTGTTCACGATGAAAGATCAAAAATGGAAAGTGACAAGAAACATGATTTCGCCGGCTTTTACGGGCTCAAAGATGAGAACGATGTTTAAATTGATGCACGATTGCGCCCTTGGAACAGTTGAATCGCTCAAGGAACAAGCGAAAGGCACAGAAGTGACAATTGAGATCAAAGATTTGTTCAACAGATACTGCAATGATACAATTGCAACAACAATTTTCGGTTTAGAAGTCAATTCCATCAAAGAAAAAGAGAATGAATTCTTTTTAATGGGCAAAAAACTAACGACATTTGATTCCGTAGCATCTATGAAATTCTTTTTCATCTTTATTGTACCAAAATTATTCAAATTATTCAGAATTAATTTGCTCGACATCAAAGCTTCCAATTATTTTATCGATTTAGTTAAAGACACGATCCAATATCGCATCGATAATAATATTGTGCGACCCGATATGATCAATATGTATATTGAAAATCAAAAAGGCGTTCAAAGTACTGATAAGGAACTCGATAATGAGTATGTAGTCAAGGGCGACGATACAGAAGAGATCATTTCGAAAAGTAAGTCTTCGAATTTCACAATATTTTTTTTTTTTTTTAAATTTTTTTTTTTTAGAATGGGATTTGGATGAATTTGTTACTCAGTGCGTCGTTTTCTTTTTCGCGGGCTTCGAAACAGCTGCTACATGGTTCATGTTTATGGCATACGAACTCGCTCTAAACCAAGAAGTTCAGGATAAGTTACTGGCCGAAATTGACGAAGCAAATAAACTTCATGGCGACAAACCCATCACGTATGAATATCTCCAAAGTATGAAATACTTTGACTGCGTAGTTCAAGGTTAGTTGATGATGATGTCATAAAATTATTCTAATAATCACATTATTATTCTCTGCCATTTGTACAGAAACACTTCGTTTGTGGCCCGTTAACATCGCAAACGATCGTCGTTGTACGAAAGACTGCACTCTCGTCGACTCAAAAGGCAAAGCGCACGAATTCAAAGAAGGAGATTTCATTAGTTTACCCGTTATTGGATTGCAACGAGATCCAAAATATTACGAAGACGCAGATAAATTCGTGCCGGAGAGATGGTTGCCCGAAAACAAAGACAAAATTAATCCCTATACATTTTTGACGTTCGGTATTGGGCCAAGAATGTGCATCGGAAATCGTTTCGTCATGATGGAGGGAAAATGTATCTTTTACAATCTCTTGAGCAAATTTAGAATTGAGAGAAGTGAAAAAACGCAAGTTCCCGTGCAATTTAAGAAAAACACATTTGCAATGATCCCCGAAAAAGGAATGTGGCTTAAATTATCTTTACGGAATTGATTTCAAATTCGAGTATTACAAAAGTTTAAGCGATAATTTAGATATTAAGCTTATGAATTGAAAACGTGAATATTGATTGTCAAGGTCGTTTCGTGTATATTTTACAACCAAAGTATTATGTGTATAATTATGGTTCGTTCTGAAAACGTGACCAAAAGAAATTTGCATATAAATTTGCTTTTTGTTCTTTTTTTCGTGTATGTGTTTAAATATTTTATTTGAGTTCTTAGAACAACAAACATCGTCCAAAAATATCTATTTTACACCAATGTACGAACGCAAATATTATACTTGGTGATCGTCGTTATCAACATTATTTATATTATTATAATGAATGGAGAGCTATAACAAAGTCGTTTATATAAATAAATACCTATATGGGTTTCTCGCGTTTTATTTAAAGTTTTCTGAAAAAATCACGTTAGTATTGCTTTGTCGTCGCATCTAATAAGAACTACTGTCTGCAATACATATTTCCTGTCAAAATGTGGGAATCGATATTAACAGTGATAGTTACAACTATCGTCATTTGTGTCTCCTTCTATCATGTTGTCACAAAAAATAATGGTTATTTCAAGGAACGAGGCGTCGTGTTTGTGAAACCAACATTTTTCTTGGGATCTCTTGCTTCTGCGATAACCAAGAAAAAAAGTTACATGGAAGTGTACATTGAAATCCTTAAAAATCATCCTGAACAAGGTTTTGTGGGAATTTTCGACTTTCTAAAACCTCTCTACATTTTGAAAGATCCTGAACTCATTAAACAGGTAATTGTTTATTTTAACATTTAAGGCCGCTCCAAATAAAAATCAAAAATAAAGTCCGATGCCTCATTGTAAAAGTCAAAAATCCAATGGGGCAAAATAAAAAAAAAGTTAAAAATTTCATTTTCATAATTTTTCAAGACATTTTCAAAAAAATTTATAAAAAATTTTCAATTATTTTAATTTTTGTTTTGAAAATCATATTTTAACTTGAATTTTCTTTAAAAAGAATTTTCATAAAATTACTGAATTTTTTTTTCAAATTTTTTTGACAGTTATGAAATTTTAATTTTTCAATTTTTAACTTAAAATGATCTAAAATCAATTTTTAATTTGAAAATTTCAAGAAGATTATTAAAAAACAACAAAAATATCAACGATAAAAAATTGCTAAAATTATGTCATTTTGTATTAAAATAAGTATCTCAAAATTTTTTTTTTTTTATTTTGCACCCCCAATTTTATTTTCAAAAATTTTGGACTTTATTTTTGATTTTCGGCCTTAAATAAAAAAAAATTAAAAAAAATATTTTTTTTTAGGTTTGCATCAAAGACGGTGACAATTTCCTCGATCATCGTTTCACAGTAGATCCCTCTGTTGAACCAATTGTCGGAAGAAATCTCTTTGCCATCAAAGGAAATCGTTGGCGAAAAATGCGAAAAGTTCTTTCGCCGGCATTCAGTTTGGCAAAAATGCGTTTTATGTTCCAACTAATTCGCGAATGTGCTGAAAGAACCGTTGCTTATGTAGATTTGCACGAAAATAGTTTTGAATTTGAAGCAGTTGATTTCTTGAGTCGTTTTTCAAATGATATTATTGCAACAACTGCCTTTGGATTGGAAGTAAACTCGCTGAAAGATCCCAAAAATGATTTTTACAAACATGGAAGGATAATTTCTTGTTTGGCAACTGTTTTGTTCACGCTGAAATTTATTCTGTCAAATACTTTGCCTTGGATAATGAAATCGCTGAAAATTACAATTTTGGATAAGGAATCGGTAACGTTTTTCCGAAATATAATTTTGAAAACTTTGCATGAACGTGAAAATACAAAAATTTCGAGGCCTGATTTGATTCATTTGCTGCTTGAGGCAAAAAATAAAGGTCGAATTTTAGAAGAAAATGAAACGGAAGAAATTTTTGAAAAAACTTCGAACTTAATTGATTGGACTGAGGATGATTTCGTTGCTCAGTGTCTTGTATTTTTTATGGCGGGATTCGAAACGAGTAGCATGACAATGACATTCATGTCTTATGAATTAGCTCTCAATAAAAACATTCAAAATCGTTTGCATGAAGAAATAATAACAGCTTGGGATAATTTAGGAGATCGTCATCCAACGTATGAAGACATCAATAAATTAAAGTACTTAGATATGGTTTTATCAGGTAATTCAGAGCTTATGTAAAAATAAAAACATTTAAAAATTTTAATGTTTTTTCAGAAACTCTTCGAAAATGGACTCCCGTTACAGGCGTTGATCGAGTATGCTCATCTCCATACGTTCTCGAAGATTCCTCGGGACAAAGTGTAACACTGAATGTTGGCGATGCCGTTTTTATTCCGCTTATTGCACTCCATCACGATCCCAATTTTTTTGCTGAACCTGAGAAATTTGATCCCGAAAGGTTTTCTGATGAGAATAAAGATGCAATTGTTTCAGGAGCATATTTACCGTTTGGTATTGGGCCTCGTTATTGTATTGGAAATCGTTTTGGATCAATGGAAATTAAAACTTTCTTCTTTTATATGTTGCGAAAATATGAAATTGACTTTGTGAAAGAAACAGAAAATTCAATTAAAGTTAAATTGGGCTCTTTTAACGTTACACCCGCAAATGATTTGCATTTGAAATATCGTTTAAGAAGATAAAATTACGAAATTTATTCGATTTTTTTAATATATAGTAATAAATCATCTATTATTATAAGTAGTTTTACATTAGATTTTGTTCACTTTTTTATTTTGTAAGATTTTTCATTAGAATTATTGCACTAACTTGACCTTCAACTTGTTCTCAGGTCAGAAATACGAAATGGCTTAATGCACAGTAGCTAGACGATTTTTATTGGTAATAAAATGCATTTTTACGCATCACTTCCTTTTTTTGTATTTCATTGTTTTTTACTTCTTTGCAGTCGTTAAAAATGTCTTTTAATTTAATTTAAATCCAAGCAGCACAAATGCTATTGACCAACAAACATGCCTTCTGAATATTTGTCATTTTGGCAATTTCCTCCAATATATCCGTGACTACCGTGATATGAACTGTTGAATAACGAGCGTGCAAATCCCGAATCCATCGATGGGCTAACGGGCAACATTGGCATCATCAAGTCCCTGTGAAATAAAAAGAATTAAAAACATTTTTATTTTGCTTTACTCGAAAATTATTAAGAGTCGGTAGCTTTGTACTTTCTTTATTATTTTCATTCTGAGTAAAAAGTAGTCAAAACAAAACGTGACTTTTGTAAAGTTCAAATTAAAAGCGAAAATGAAGAAATAATAGTTGAACTTAAAAAATTTCATTAAAATAAAAGAAGAGATAACGGAAAAAATATAAATATTTTGTGGTCAAAAAAAATTATTATTTTACAAAAAATGAGTTTTTTAAAAAGCAAAAAAAAAAATTTGTTACAAACGTTATTCAATAAATTTGGAGACAAAAGAATCAATGCATATTAAAAACATGTGCTTCAAAACTATCTTTTTCTAATTTTTTTTGTGTAAAAATAAAAGATTTATGCAACAAATTGTATGTCTTTGATCCCGAGCGAACTATTTAACATAAATTTTTACAAGAAATTAACTTGACATGTGTGTTCAGGTCAAATAAATTTGTCAAAAAAGTGCTTACGTTCTTGATTGGGGTGTTCGATCTCTTTGTCTTCGATTCTTAAACCAATTCGAGACTTGTGTCAGCGTGAGCCCTGTCTTTTTAGCTAATGTTTTCTTCTCATCTGGCGTTGGATACCGATTTCTCGTGTAACAATCTTTTAGTGCATTCCTACTTTTTTCCTTGAAACAATAAACAGTTTCTTCGCCATCCCATATGGTTTTTGGTAACGGATATTTCTTGCGTAAGCGATATTTGTCGACAGCTCCCAAAGCTCTTCCTCGAACTTTTTCCGCTTCTCTGTAATGTGCTTTGAACCACAGTGATTGAAGTTCGGTATGGAATTTGGGCGAGAAATAATGAGTCTCTAATAGGCTGTACAACTCGTGAAACATTCCTTTGTGATATGCAACTAACGCTCTTGCTCTGTTTAAAAAAAATAAAAATAAAACGATTCGCCCTAAATTAACACCTTCCCATTAAATAAAACAACATGATAATTACCTCAGCACACTTTCGTTGTTTCGCATCAACTCTGTGGGAGGCAAACTGAACAAAAAGGAAGCTAATTTATCAATATCGCCCTTTTGTTGGAGTGCCTCGCACATGCATTGCACCTGATCGGGACTAAAGTTCAAATATCGTCGATTCGCACTATTTTCGATGTCATTTGATGAAGAAAGAACATTCGGAGGTGTTATACTATGAGTCATGGGTCCATGTAAGTATGTGTTGTTGTTTTCTCTATTTTGTACCAAATCATTTAGATTTTTATCTGCTGTAAAAGAAAGGGATTAAAAAGGGCTTTTATCAATGAAATCTTTAGAACTAACCATAATAACTTGCTAAATCAGAATGCATAACGGGATGATGTATCGAGTGATGTGACGACTGCATTTTAATGTGTTGATAATTATTTTCGATAAATTTTTTGTCAAATTCTTTATCGTTCGCTGCTAATGCATTAAATTCCTGACATTTTTCCGAGAAAAACAATGAACGTACAGGCGGAGTCAAGTTGTCTCGATTGTTTAGACCTACAAACAAAATAATAATTGCGATGACTTTACTAAAATTTAATATTTTTACAGCAATTTGTAAACGATTGATAAAAACGCCATAATGACAAATCAAAGCCGACGGCAATAATTTTTCATTGCAAAAAAAAAATTGGTTTAAAAACTTTTTTACAGAGATTTTTAATTAATTAAAAAGAAATTAATAAATAACTTACCATTAACATATAATCCTTGCTGATGCGAATGTGATACTGAAGTTGATAAATATCCCGGAATTGTGCCTTCTGAGCCGCCTGAACTTGAATCTAAGTCTCCCAATGGAGATAATCCTGAAGAATCCATTTTTAAATGATATTTGACGAATTTATAATTAATTTTCTTTTACACTAAATTACAATTTTATAAATATTTGTACACGGAATTTGAGATTTATTGAAAATTCATTTTTGTAAATTAATTTTTCTTATTAATATTCAATAAACATCTCATTAAAGTAAATTTTTTCTTATTTTTCTATTTTAATAATTTTTCATATTTTTATTTTCTAATTCTTTTTTAGTCAATATTTTCAATAGTTCATAATTTTTTTTTTTTAATTTTTCAACCGCTAAACGTCTTGTTTCATTAAAACACAGGCGCACACTAACTGAAAATTTCCTTTGTAGTTTTAAATTCGGTTCTAACAAACTGTTTTAATATAGAAAAATAAACACATATCAAATGTTATGTTGTCCTTATTCCTCTTGTTTGTTATAGCGCAAGTTACGAAGCGAGTAGAATGCATGAATGAACGAAATATATGAACGACGAAGAAAAACAACATGAATAAGGGATATATTTTGCAAGCCACGCCTCTTATTTTCACTTTTAGTATGTTGCTTTATGTGTTGTTATGCTGCGATATGTTAAGCGAATCCTTGCAAGAGCTTAATTAAAAATTCTTCCAAGATGTTTGTTTTGGAGTTGATTGAATTATAAAAGAACTTTGGCGGTGAAATGATAACAAAACAAGTGTTTTTCGAGTCAAAAGCGAATGCCCTTGATGTTTCGCGAACACAACACGGCAAAGAATTCTGATTTGAGTCAATGTCCCATTTTTTTTCGGCAAAACACTTGGATTGTACGTGATTGTTAGTCATATATCCAATAGGTACATTTAAGTGACGTTCAAATGCTGAATAAGGGCAAAAATTTCCATCGACAAAATTTCGTTTTAACTCAAATTCCATTCCCACGATTCGAATTTGTGTTTTCATTGTCATGATCAAACCATGCAAAAATTACTGAAAACAAAAAAAAAAGTTTTTGATAATAAATGATTGAAAATATCAACAAATATAAGTTTATGAAGGAAAATGGTTCATAATTTTCTCCCAAACAAAACAAGGGGAGAACAGAAAACATCCGCCCATTGAAAATTTAGGCGCATGCTCTTTAGTTTGACACTTTTGAAGACTTCCATTTTTATCTGAATAAAATTTTTAAATATTTTCTCGTGAAATATCTCATCATCGCCTCACATCACTCACGTAATTTGTCATAATTATAATATTTTAAGCGTCAAGTCCGCAACTATTTGAACCAACAAAGAATATTAAGTTGCATTATTTTCTCACCTACAACAAAATTTAATTTGTTTAACTTTTTGTTTCATGTACTTGATGTTCTTTTCTCATATTTCTTGCATTTGTCGTATTCATTCTCTAAAACAACGAGCTAAATACGTTCAGAAAAGTAAACAAAAAAAAATGTTTATAAACGAAAGCAGCAGCAAAAATATAGAAATACAAACAAATAACTGCAAAGAAAGCAGAAATCTGATACAATATTCCAAAACATGCAGATCACAGAGTCGTCATCGGAAACAGCGACGCATATATGAAAGAAAACGAAGAAAAAAAAATCGCATGTCTAAAAACACTCAACGAACTTGATTGTTTGTATCAAATAAAACTCACATTCAGATTATTAATTGTTTATCAGAATCATAATTATGTTTGTTTTGATTAATACATGTCCTGTTTGTTGTTTTTGTTTGCATAGTTTTTCGTGCCTTAACATCATTTACTGATGCGAACATAGTTCTGCAGCAACATAATTCAACAAATGAACATGATTTGAATTACATTTTTTTTTTGCAATTTCACGTGTTAATAGCTAATTTGGGCTTTAATATATGTTGGCGATGTTTACATTTACTTGATGAGCTTGTTAATTTTAAGATTAAAACTGTGCAAAACATAAAAAAATGCGCTCAAGTATTTTTTTTTACTAAAAATTAGGCCGCTCCAAATGAAAATCAAAAATAAAGTTCGATGCCCCATTTTAAAAGTCGAAAATCCAATGGGGCAAAAAAAAAAAAGTTAAAAATTTTATCAAAAATTGCCGTTTTGTGTATTTTCATAATTTTTCAAGATGTTTTTAGATTTTTTTTTAAAGTTTCAAATTATTAATAATTTTTGTTTAAAAAATCGTAATTAAACATAATTTTTCTTATTTAAATTTTTTTTTACAAAATTACTGAATTTATTTTCCAATTTTTTTTTACAGTTATTTTTTATGATTTTTTTTCTTTAATTTTTAATATGTAATATTCTGAAATCTATTTTAAATTAGCAAATCTCAAAAAAGATAATTAAAAAAAAATAAATAAAAATATTTAACACTCAAAAATAGTTAAAAATTTTGTCATTTTGTATGAAAATAGTATTTCAAATTTTTTTTTTATTTTGCCCCCCCATTTTATTTTCAAAAATTTTGGACTTCATTTTTAATTTTCATTTGGAGCGGCCTTATTTAAAAAAAAAATAATAAAATAAAAAAAATAAAAAATAATAAAAATAGAAAAATTATAAAAAAATTATCTTTAAATATTCAATAGAAAAAACGATGTTCATTTAATTTTCTCTTAAGTGTTAAATTTCACGAATACTTACCGTTATTATTGTAATAATTGAATCAAACCTGAAAAAAATGTTCTAAAAAGGGTGTCAACAAAATTCATTATTTGTAAATCTCCGTTAGACACTCGAGTAGCGAATCTCACAAGTTGTATCACAAAAATGCTTCTATGACTACCAATCCTCTTCTATTTATTAATTTTCCCCCTTGTTGTGTGATATTCATTTAACACCTCTCGCTTCGATATTCTTCAAACTCGAGGGATGTCACAGAGAAATCTGTAATCTGCTTGTTATTACATAAACTTATTACATTTATCCACTTTTGGGTGTGTAACATGACACTTGAACATCTACAAAAAGACATAATAAAATAATGATTCGTATATTTTACATCTAAAATAATGTAAATAGTGGTTTGATTGAAAAATTGAATCCTTTTGGAATGCTTATCACGAAAGTTGTCTTAAAACAAGAAAAATTTTCAAAATATTTTTGTTTAAATTTTATTTTTTAAGGATAATTCTTCTTTCTATTGAAAAGAGATATGAAGCTTAGAACGGAATGTCAATGATTTTGAATACAATTTCAACGTAAATACAAACTTTCTGTAATCTTGATCAACAACACAACTTATTAGCACCCATAATCCTCTGATTGGTTCAATTTGATAATAATATGTATTAATAATAATAGATTTGGGACGACCATTGCAAATATTTTTGATGAGTGTTAAATTTCGACAGTTTTAGAGAGACACAATTTTAAAGAATTAAAGGAAGAAGATCTGTGAATGATAAAAAAAATAGAAAAATATTTTTGAGAAATATGTTTTCTATATAAATTTGCAATGAAATGATGCCATCTCTAAGATTTTTTATTAAAATTAAGATTTTTTCATAAAAATATATTACCTCATCTTATGCAGCCCACAAATTATGTAAATAAACTTCATTCATAAGTGCCCGAAAATCTCATTCATTATGTTTGTGTAATTTTGTGTCAAAAGTTCTACCGAATGTTTTGTCTACAATACAAAATTTACAAGGGATTAAATCTTTACTTACCTGTATGTTACTTTTCAATTCACACTGTACATCCTGTCTCCTCTTTTCTTGTCGTTCCTGACATCGTTGTTGCTATTTTCGTACATATGCACAGAAGTACAATGAAAAATAATAAAGAGGATTAAAATCGTTTATTTTATTTCATTTGAATCATTTTACTACACATTTTATTAGTGCAACAAACACTTCAGACCTATTGACGTTGATGATGCGATGACAGTTTGTTGTTGTTGTAAATTGCATTCAGTTTCGAGTGGTATTGTGTAATGAGCATGTAATTGTCGTTTTTGCTCTGCATTTCGAAAAATTTGAACCGGCATGTTCTTTTAGAGAAAAGTTATTGTTACACATCAACAATGGGGGTTTGCGACAATAAAAATAACACGATGGCAGGAAAATGTCATCAAATTTGGATTAAAGGATATTGTGCAATAATCCATAAAGTTTGTCGAATTCAACGAGCAAATTGGTCACACTCTTCTTTGAACATTTAAACAAAAAAAAAAATCGTCGTATTTCAATTATTTTCTTCCAGTTCTTAAATTTGCATAAAAGCTAATAATAATGACATGCGTTCTCATCGCTTCTAACAACATCAATATCTACAACGTACATGTGTTTCATAATCCAATTAGTCCGTTTATAAACTTAAAAACTGGAAAATTACGCGTCTGTCTATTATTGCTGTGATTCAAAGTGCTCAAATAGATGCAAAAGCAACTCTCATCAATCAAACGTTCTGAAAATTTACTCAAAAAAAATTTTTTTACAACCTGTTTGAGTTTACGATCTCGAAAAACTCGTCAATCGATGTAAAAAAAATCAAGTTTCACAACTCATTTGTATTGATAACAAAATATTTTGATGTTTTTTGTACTTTCTGAACATTCTCCATGTCTCGAGTGTGAGCTGAAGAAAGAGAGTCGAATTATTGAGAATTAAAATAATAAAATTTTGAGTACATTCTGAACAAAATTGTGGAGCGTCTCAAATACTTAAGTCATTCATTCAGTAAACGCGATAGCAGCAAGACGAGACAGTTTATGTTGCTCTCTATAGCAAGAGGGACTGTGATTACACGAACGGCAAACAGAATAATTGTGTTCAAGAGTCAATTATTTCTAAATTTATTGAATTGTTCATAAATCACTCCAGTCAGTTCGTTAAAATCACAAAATGAGAATCAAAATGAGGTCAATTTTTGCGGCAAATCTCATACAAATGTGGTTCGTATGCGTTTGCAGTAGTATTCTACAAAGAGGTGAATATATTATTTATTCGTAACTTCTAGATTCTTATCTCACAATCACAATCGATTTTATTACAGGATGTCAAATTAAAGTGACTGACAAATTCAAACCGCGACAACCGTTGTTCTTGTCATCAGATTTGCGTCACATTTTATTGCCCAAGGAAGGCGATGGCGTGATAAATATCGCTCATGGAGCTCAAATTGGCGTGTGTTGTCCCGAATTTTGCGAAATGATGGAATGTCTCGGAAATACGACGTATCAAACGCCAGACGGCACAGAAATGGATTTGTTGGATGATTTTACATGTACATCGAACTTTGAGCCCCATATTTTACACACAAATACCGTTTGTTCAAACAAAGGTACCTTATTACGTGTTGGCTTTGACTTATTTATTGCGGGAGCGAAAAAGTTTCGTCGCTTGTATGACGTCTGTTATGACATGGAAGCAAGTAATCCAATCTTCGTTCGTCATGAGTTCTCTAAAACGAATTTGAAACAACAACCAAACGTCGACTGTCCTGACAATTGGAAATATCGCGGATATTTTGGAGGAATAAATGCTAACAATCGTTACACGAAGAGAATTGCCTTTGACAGTTTACGAGTGCAACTCAATCGTGCAAAGGCAGAAAAGTTAATTGATGTTAACAGTGCGAAAAAATTCCTTGCTCGAGGTCATTTGGCGCCAAAAGGAGATTTTGTGTTTGCTCCAAAGAAACTCATCACGTGTCATTTAATAAACGCTGCTCCCCAATGGCAAAGCATCAACAATGGAAATTGGTCGAACATGGAAGATGGCATCAAAAAAATTGTCAAAAACAATCCCGATTACATTTTGGAAATATTTACCGGTACATTTGGCATTTTCGCATATGATAATGTCCCGTTGTATCTTATACCCGGAAATCCCGATAAAATTCCCATTCCAAAGGCATTTTACAAAATAATTCACGTTATTCAAACGGATGAATGGTTCGTCATCGTTAGTGTCAACAATCCGTACATAAAACGCGAGTCAATTGAAAATCGCATACACGGTTACACGATTTGCAACGACATTTGCGGGCAAAAATACGAAAGATACTACAAGTGTGACGACAAACAAAAAATGGAGAAATCAAAAAAGGCTGAAAAGGCATACATTGAAGCAGGTTACATGTATATGTGCGACTTGAATGACTTTTTGACAGGACTGCGACAACATTATCAACTCGAATTAAACTTGAATTTAAGTAAAAAATAGAAAAAAAACGTTGATCGTATCTGTACAAGTAGAATATTTACACGTAGAATAGTGTTTTATAGAAAATATGTCTCAATAAATTTTACGATTGATTCGTAGCATTTCGTTATCAAGTCAACTTTGATTCTCTTAAAGTCTTCAATAATTGCCAACATGCGCCGCTGTTTAAAAATTTTCAGTTCATTGCGCGCAGTGTACAATTTTTGAACAAAAAAAAAAGAAAAGTATCAAATTCATCCCCTTTTCATCGCCACACTGAAATAATTTTAGACAATTATTTTGGATCTCAACTTACTCAGCTAGACATACGGGAATCATTTCTATGGTTACGAATCACAGCACACCCTGTTTTGTTGTTTTTTTTTTCGTGAAATGATGCACAGAAAAGCATATGTCGAATAAATGTTCGGTTAATTAGTGTCATATTTGTATCAAAGATGAATAATTGAACAGGTTTTTGGAAAAAAAAAAAAATCAAAATAAATAGTTTTAATACAGATGTACAAAGTTGTCTCCATGGACCGTGAAAGTAGGGTTAATGATTTATGCGCATTTACTTTACATGACTTCGACACGGGTAAACTTTTTTTTTGTTTTAGGGAAAAGTTATGACATGAATTTGATACTTGTAGATAGGTTTGACGAAAATTACTTTATTAGGGAATTTAATAAATCGAGTTCATTAGCGTATTGTTGTCTTATTATCTTGGGAATAGAATAACTTTCAATTAGTCAAAAATGGCATATTTGGTTTTTATATTTTTTTTTTGTTGTCTTCATTAATTTTTTTTTATTTTTTAAAATATGCAAAAAAATGTACCTACATTTTAAACAAAATAATTTAAGGATTTTTTTGTTCTTTATATAGTTTTCTCTTTCTTACTTATTGAAACGTCTACCTGAGTAAAACCTTTCAATTCCGTAAGAAATATAATTTTCTTATTACTTCCCCTTTCTTTTAAATTCCTTCTGTATTTCACAAACAAGAAATGTTTTCGTTTCTTTACATACGTTGGCAAAATGTCAGGAACTCATACTTACCTGGCACAAGAGTTTGCTATGATCATGAAGGTAGCTCTCTCGGGATGAGGCTTTTCCATTGCACTTCGGATTAGCTGACTCTCGCCATTATCCCTAATGTGGATAACTGGTGTGCGTAATTTTTGGTAGCCGGGATTTGCGTTCGCGCTTATCCCGACAAAAAATAAAAACAAAAAAAATAGGCTTGAAAAAAAAAATAATTTTCATATTATTTGCTTATGTTTTATTTGATACCTATATTGTTTTATGATATTTGATGTAATTAATAATGTTGCATTTAAAAAATATTAAAAAAAATATTTAAATAACTTTGAACACAATAAAAATATTTCTATCACGATTAGTTAATTTTTTTAATTAATTAATTTTTTTTTCAGTATTTTAATATTTATTAATTCTTGATAAATTTCAACAAATAGATATTAGAAAAAATTTCCGTATTTTTTACGGAATTTTATATTTTTCAATTTTCAAGCTTAAAAACGAACATAGACATTGGAAAAAATTACGGATTTTTCATATATTGACCATCAAATTAAAAATTTTGATTTAAAGCTCATGAAAATGATAAAAAAGGAACAAAATTTGAGAAAAAAATTTTTGAAAGCATATAAGTCCGCTCCAAATTTTTTTCTATGTTTTTGTCCTCTGCCCCATTTCAAATGCCGAAAATCCAATGGGGCAAAATAAAAAAAAAAAGTAAAAAATTTCATCATTGACCATTTTTTGGTCTTTTACTTTATTTTTTCAAGAAATTTTCAAAAATTTTTTAAAATATTTTTAATTTTCAAGAATTTTTGTATTGAAAAACGAAACTTAACATGAAAAATTCATTCTCAAAAATATTTTCAAAAAAAATATTTTTCAAAATTTTTCGACAGTTATTTTTATAAAGTTTTTTTGTAGAAATTTTTAACTTGAAATACTCTGAGATCAATTTTAAATCATCAAATCTCAATGTAAATACCACAAAAACTACTAAAATATGCATTAAGGGCTCAAAATGGTTAACATTTTGTCATTTTGTATGAAAATGTATTTCAAAACTTTTTTTTTATTTAAAAAAAATGTTTTGGGACAAAAACATCGGAAAAAATTTGGAACGGCCTAAAAATAAATTAAAAAAAAACAAATGTTTATAAATATTTACGTTTTTTGTTTTATTTCAATTTTTAATGAGTATTAAGAAATCATAGTCAAAATAATTTTCAAGAAAGCAAATGAACATTAAAATTTTGCAAAATAATAAAAAAATATTTTTTTTTAATTTAAAAAAAAATTAATAGAAATTTTTATTTTTATCTATCAAATCTAAAATAATTCTATAAAAACATAATAATGAAATTTACTTTCTAATTCAAGGCACTAAGGCAGTCAAATATTGATTTGGACAATTTCATCACACATTGTTGCATTTCACACAATTGAGCAATAAATCTTCATGATCCATTTCCTTGTCAATCAAAAATTGGTAAAAAATTACACAATATCTGCTCTGATTTCCCGATTAAATGCGTTGATGAGAACACAGCGGTGATGAAGCAGTAAAAAATGTCATAAAATATATTTGTTAGTTTTGGCGGATTCACGGTGTTTGAATACAATTTTATCTCGTATTTTTTTCTATAAATTATAACCGTTTAAAATGTGTGGCGTGGTTTTTCATCATCATCATCATCATAGACCAACAAAGCAGCAACGCACCTATTTATCGTATCGTATTTGGATTGACGTGTTTATTCAGGTTATTGATCTACTCTTGGAGCTTTAGCAGACCCAGAATCATAATTTCTCTTTTCCTCCTATATAGCGCTTTTAAGCAATTATTATTCGAATTGACCAATTGATAATAGGTTTCGGTTTGCTTTGTTCACATTTTTCGCTGTGTGCATGAATAACGTGGATGAATGCCCGATAAAAATTGCATGATGTTATTATTATCACAAAATTTCATGCGTACAATTAACTCTGATGATCATTCGACAAAACTGATGCCTAATCGAGTCAGTTGAGCTTTAACTTTCGAACGCATTAGATCTAAAATCGCGTGTCTCTCAAAATGCGACATTTACTTTTAGTCTCGATAGCAGTAATTCTCTTACTTAATATTATACAAGTTTTTGGAGATGATCCCGGAGGCAATAAGAGAGACGAATCTCTTCCGTCGCCGGAAAAACTTCTTTCACACGCAGGTCGTTATCAAGAATCTCAATATGGGCAAATTAGCGAAAAAGAACCTGAAACATCACAAAATGAGGGAATTAGTTCAAGGAAACCAAGAGTAAATTTCGTTTCACGTACACGCGACAGTTCGAACAACAATCGCGAAACATCGGGACGAGAAGCAAAACAACTTGACTTAGCTGAATCTCGACAAGATGCAAAATCGATTTATCCTGAAACTCGTAGCTTTGATCTATTTCACAAAAATTATCCGCAACGTATACCTCCGCAATATCCAGCAATGGGAGGATATAACATGTATGACAATGGATATCAATATCAACAAGGATATCAGGCGAATTACATCGATCGATATGCTCCGCCAATGACACAACGTGACTATTACGATAATCGTCGAACATATCCGGGACAAGATTATGTACCAATGATGCCTCCTCGTCCCATGGTTGATCCCTATTACAATTACAATCCAAATTATTATCCAAGCAATAAGATGTACGACATGCCAATTGAGAATCGTCAACCTCCATATGTTCCTGCTGCTTTACCAAATACTTATCCATCGCCGTATCCGTATTTACCTCCGCCAAGTACATCGCCGAGTGTATATCCGCCAACAGAAGCTCCCCCATTGAGTCCTGAGAACAGAAATAAACGCATTATTTATTACACAACATTGCCCGAAGTTGTTCGCACTCCGCCGAATGTCAATTTGAACTATCATTACGACAGATATCGCGGAAGAAGCGGTTTGCCTTATGATACTTATTACGAAAGATACGGAAATCGATACAATGCATATGGTCGATGGATTCCCCAACCAGATTATTAATCGGAAAAAATTTCATTGAAATAATTTAAAAGGACAAAAAAAGTTTCAAACTTAATAATACACTGTATTTAACTTTTAATATAATTCATATTTTTTTTTTTAATTTTTACTAAAAATTAAAGAAAAAAATTTCATAAAAAATAACTGTCAAAAAATTTTGAAAAAAAAAAAATTAATTATTTTATGAAAAATATTTTTAAAGAAAATTCATGATAAAATATGATTTCAAAAACAAAAATTAGAATAAATTAAAAATTTTTCAAAATTTTTTTGGAAATTTTCTTGAAAAATTATGAAAATACACCCAAAAACGGTCATTTTTGGTTAAATTTTTAACTTTTTTTTTTATTTTGCCCCTTTGGATTTTCGACTTTTAAAATGGGGCATCGAACTTTATTTTTGATTTTCATTTGGAGCGGCCTTGAAAGGACAAAAAAAGTTTCAAACTTAATAATACACTGTATTTAACTTTTAATATAATTCATATTTTTTTTTTTAATTTTTACTTTAAATATTCATATAATCTTGATTTTATAATAGAATACGTTTCAATAAAAGCTAAATTGGTAATATTTATTTTTAAACAGAATTTTATTATTTTTTCAGAACACAACTTCTAATACATATTTTTTTTTAACAAACATCAATTCTTATTCATTAATTTTTGATTGGTAAATGGAAGACTTTATTTGAATTTGTTACCATGGAAGACGATGAATTTCGACACTTTTATCTTATATTTTAAAGAAACATGAAGCATATAGTTTTATGGTTAATTTCTAATTTGTTTCTAATGATATGCATGTAATATTGTTGCGGATCTTTCTTTACACATCACGCGGTTTCTTACATACTTGAAATAAAATTTCGTGTCGTTTTTAAGCCATTGTTCCATATTGGAATTTTTTGATTTTCATATATCTAAAAAAAAATATTTTTTTCATTAGAAAAAACAATAAATTTTACATTAACGTGTATCTTACCTGTAAACTCCATATCCAGCAATCGTTCCAACGCCTGCAAATGCTAATGTAAGTCCCGTATATAATGGAGCAGCTTCATCACGATACGTTCCTGTAGCGCTACAAATGAAATCAGGACCCCATGCATTCTTTTTCTTGAACATGAATGCTTGAACATGTACTTTTCGTAACGAAAGTTCAGCAGTGTGACCTGTACGATCATCTTCATCCTGAAAATCATACATTTTTGAACATTTTCTGATGAAAATAACGAAAAAAAAACTTACGCCTGATAAATTTACAACTGTATCATTTGCACAAAGGAAAGATCTTCCCGCAGGCGTTGCAAAATAATACGAATTTTCAGCAGAAACTAATCTAACATCAATGCCAGGTCGATAAATATTCTCAAATTTCGGATTCGAAGTTGAATATGTCACTTCGCTGTTACGCAAATACCATCTCTCACGCCCCGGAGTCTTTGCAAACCATAAAGTCATCGTAAAACCTTCGTGTGTAACAATCAAGCTTGATTCATCTTCTCCGCAATTTCCTTTGATATCTACTTGATCCGGTAAGTACATGTTAACATCCTAAAATTCAAAAAAAAATATTAAATTTAAGAAAAATCCAAATAAGGCCGCTCCAAATGAAAATCAAAAATAAAGTCCGATGCCCCATTTTAAAAGTCGAAAATCCAATGGGGCAAAATAAAAAAAAAAGTTAAAAATTTCATAAAAAATGACGTTTTTTTGGGTCAACATTTTTGTTATTTTTCAAAAATTTCTTTGAAATTTTCAAAAAAAATTCCAATTTTTAAGATCATTTTCAAAAATCGTATTTTATTGAAAAATTTTCTTTTCATAAAAAATTTTTTTCAAAAAAAATTTTTCAAAAATTTTTGACAGTTATTTTTATGAATTTTTTTTTTTAGAGAAGAAAAATTTTTAATATGAAATTTTGAACATAAATTTTAAATAATTGAAAATTTTTTGTAAATTTTTTTGAAAATGTCAAAAAATTATGAATTAATACAAAAAACGATCAATTTTGATGAAATTTTTAACTTTTTTTTTATTTTTTGATTTTTTGGATTTTTGACTTTTAAAATGTTGCATCGGACTTTATTTTTGATTTTCGTTTGGAGCGGCCTAACTTTTTTTTTTATTTGATTACCTTTTTCTGTCCTGCTTTATCAAAATAATGAATGGTAAGAAGGGCATCAGATTCAACAAGAGTGCAAGTAACTCCATTTTGGTTGTTTAAGCGATACAAGGCTGAAGTTGATGGAAATGGCTGAAAAAAAAATTTTTTGCAAAAAAATTAGTTATGCAAAAAAAACGACAATAGATCATAGATTGCAATTGGGTCAATGCCTCTTCTGTTTTGTCGTGTGATAATAATAACAGATATAACGTTAATGAGTCATGACAAAAAATAAAATCATCATCCAGATAACGTACCCGACCAACGTCAACAAAAAATTCTACCTGATAAACAAGAAATTCTTTCGGAGATAAAAATAGAAAAGTACATAAAAACATTAAGAAATATATTCAAAGTCAGTCAAAGTCGAGAAATTGAAGAGTGTACACAGACTTGAGCACAAGATGCATTTTTACAAATATTTTGTGTTTTTATTTTTTTCGATACTGCCCGCAAATAGTTACAAAATTTTAGTGCTATTTCCTTTCACTGCCAAAAGTCATTGGCTCATGTTCGAATATCTAATTGAAGAGCTTTTAAGACGAGAACATGAAGTTACAGCAATTACAAGTTTCAAGCCGGATCGCGGTTTGTTGTTAAATGGGCATGAAAATTATACGGAAATTTTAATTGATCCGCCTTTCAATCCTGATTCGATGGGTAAGTTTTTAAATTTGTCCAAAACTGAAATAATTTTTTTTTTACAATTTTAGTGTCGTTCAAGCAATTTTATGAAAGAAAAAGCCATTCTCATGTAACATCGCTGCTTAATATTTATGATATTGGATATGCAACTTCGAAGCACGGATTGCAAGACAAAAAAGTTCAACATTTGATAAAAAGCGACGAAAACCATTTTGACATAATAATCGCCGAGCAATTCATGCAAGAGAGTTGGTTGATGTTTGCTTACAAGTACAGAGCGCCTGTCGTGACATTAAACACTTTCGGATATTCGGATGCTTATGATCGCATATACGGATATTACACTCCTTGGTCTGTTGTTTCTCATCATTTGCTGCCCTATAATGATGAAATGTCATTTATCGAACGTGCTCACAATGCACTGATTTGTTCGATTGATTGGGCATTGCGAAATTTTTATCATTATCCGAAACAACAAGCATTAATTGACGAATATTTTGTGCCTCATATGAAATTGATGAAAAATGAAAGTTTTCCAGATATTTACAAGTTAGAACGTAAAGTTGCTTTGATTTTGGTTAATAGTCACGTTGCTTTGGATCATCCGAGACCTTCAATGCCCAATTTGATAAATGTTGGAGGTATTCATTTGAGACCGACGAATCCATTGCCTGAGGATTTGAAGAAATTCATTGACGAAGCATCGCACGGTGTGATTTATTTCAGTTTTGGATCAAACATTCGAGGGCAAGATATGCCGGAAAAACTACAAGAAACTTTCATTGAAGTCTTTAGAAATTTACCGCAAAGAGTATTATGGAAATTTGAAGGTGTTGTCCCTGAAAATATACCCGAAAATATCCTCATTTGGAAATGGTTTCCTCAACACGATATTCTTGCACATCCAAACGTTCGTCTCTTTATCACTCACGGAGGACTTTTTAGTATGCAAGAATCTCTCTTTAATGGTATCCCAATGCTAATTATACCATTTTTCAATGATCAATTCAAAAATGCTGCACGAGCAACGAGAGAGGGTTATGGAAAGAAACAATTTTTGCACGAAATAACCCATGAAAGTTTAAATCAAACAATTAGCGATTTGTTAAACGACGAGAAATACAGAATCAGAGCTCAAGAAGTAGCTGAAATATTCAATGACAATTTGAAAGAACCAATGGAGACAGCAATTTATTGGATAGAATATGTTGCGAAACATAAAAAGGCTCGTGAGTTTCTCATTAGCAAAGCGATAAAGTTGCATTTATGGGAATTTTACATGTTGGATGTTATTTTTGCTGTAACAATAATTGGCTTATTATTCGCATGGATTATCAAAAATTTAGTCAAAATATGTTGTTCCTGTCTGAAAAATCATAATTTACAGAAAAATAAAGTTGAATAAAATTTACCGTCGTTTTTGCAGCTTTTCCCGTTTTTCCTGATGGTCTCTTTGTAGATAAACTTTGGGAAGTTATACCGCTTATTAGACCTTTAAAAATATATTTTAGTTGTATAAATTAATTTTTTTTAAATATTTGAGTTTTAAATTTTTTTTTACCAATAAATATGACAATTGAAAAAAACTCCAAATTCATTGCGAAAAAGTTTTTCCTCAATTAATTTATATAAATTTTTAATAATATTATTAGCTAAATTTAATTATTCCTTAATTGATGTTATTAATTTTTCAAAATTTTATTTTTTGAATGAAATTGGAAGACACGATAAGAAAAGTGAGATTTTTAACTTATGACAGATTTAAGGCATGCGCATTGATTTAAGGATATTGATATAAATGGAAAAAGGGGATATTTAAAATTTTTTCGTTATTTTTACTTTTTTAACATAAATATAGATTCATTTTATTTCATTTTTTTAATTTTTATTATGGTACATCATTAAAAGTTAACAATCAGATTTTCATGTTTTTAAGAAGATTTTAAGTTGAAACTTGTACGTTGAGATTTTTTCCATATAAAACATTTTTTGTTACTTCAGTCAAAAATTTTTCCACATTTCAAGAATTTTTTGAGCTCTTTTTAATTTGAAAATTATTATCGAGGAATGTACACTAATTGAGTAATATAATTTCATTTACTATTAAAACTAATTAAAAAAAAATCAATAAATAATGTGCTAAAAATAATATTGCAATAAGACGTTTTTTCTTTTTCTTAAGGCCGCTCCAAATTTTTTTTTGAACTTTTTGTCCCATGCCCCATTTCAAAAGTCTAAAATCCAATGGGGCAAAATAAAAAAAAAATTGAAAAAATCATCAAAATTGACCATTATTTGGTCTTTTTTCATAGTTCATCAAGAATTTTTCGAATTTTGTTTTTTTTTTAAATTTTAATTTTTAAGAATTTTTGTATTGAAAAACGAAATTTCACATGAATTTTCTTCTCTAAAATTTTTTTCAAAAAAATTACTTTTCAAAATTTTTGACAGTTTTTTATGATTTTTTTTTTGTAGAAATTAGCTTAAAATACTCTTATATCAATTTTAAACTATCAAAACTCAATATAGACCATAAAAACAACTAAAATATCAATTAATGATCAAAAATTGTTTGAATTTTGTATGAAAAAATATTTCAAAATTTTTTTTTATTTTTTTGCCCCCCTTATTTTGAAAAATAGTTTTTGGGACAAAAAGCTCGAAAAAAATTTGGAGCGGCCTAACCTTTTAAATTAGAATTCATTATCTTCACTTTCGGCTTTTTCATTAAAGTTGTAATCTCCATTGTTGTACTCGAACAAAAAGCAGTCGTTCAAGAGATTGAAATCCCTTTCTCTGCACAAATATCATGTTTGCGTGTGGATGTCAATCTGATTTAGTGCTTCAATGGATTGCGAAGTTTGGGTGTATGACGACGAGTTATTTGCGTATAAATTATTGCGCGGATTGCAAGTTTGCGTTTCCGTGGATACGAGTTCCTGATAATCCGTGTAATAGTCGAATTCAGTATCGAAATGTGTTTGAGTGTGAATGTCGAAGCAAGTGTCTTCGAGCAGTTCATTTGTCGTTTGGGTATGCATATGGTTGAACAGCAAAGGATCGTATTCGGTGAGAGTTTCCATTAGGTTTGTTGTTGCGTTGGGATCTGTTTGTGTTTCCATGTGAAAGTGCGAAATGAGATCATGACTCGTTTGAGACGAATTATCGGCGTACGTTAACATTGGATCATCAAATATATCGATGGGTAATGTTTGTGTTGAGGCAGCTTCTAACTTTTGAGTTTGTTCCGACGGAGTTTCTTTTGTTGCTTTTGAGCGTTTGTTTGTTTGCGCGAGTGTTTGAGTTGTTTGTGTTACTCCGGGACGTTTCTTTGTTTTGATTTTCGTTTGTTCAGTTTGAATCGCTTGATGAGTTTTCACTTTCTTCGTCTTACTTGGTTTTCCTTTGCTTTCATCTGTATCTTTTGTTCCATAAACATCCAACAGAGCATCGTATTCGGTCATTTCGAAAGAATGCCCTTTTTGCTTGACATGATAAACCAAACTTGTTTGACTCTTATACGACGATCCGCAAATTCCGCAATAAAATTTCTGTCCACAAACTTTTACATGTCGTTTGAGGGTTATTTCATCCGGAAAAGCCTTTTTGCAGTTTGAACACTCGAATTCCTTTTCTTTGTGCACTTTTCGAAAATGTTGCTTCAAATGTTTCAATTCACTAAAATAATATCTGTTTTTCTCGATATTTCTCGCACGATTGTAAACACAATCTTCTTCAGGGCAATAATAAAAGTCGACTTGATCTTGATGTCGAAACGCGAGACTGACATTTTTCTTATGTATTTTTAAAAGATGCAAGGTCAAATTACTCTGACTTTTGAACGTACTCTCACAACCTTGTTCGCTGCATTTGATTGTCTTGTGACCAATTAACAACTCTGATCGCTCAGGAATTATGTGCCTTTGATGATGATGTACAATTTCCACAGACATTTTCCTTGATTTCCTTTTTGATCAAAATTTAAAATTTCCTTGTTCAACCTGCTTGGTTGATTATTCTGCACTTCTTCTCTGCATTCCTTCTTGAGTTTTTAATAAATTATTATTGAAATCTATAAATTAAGTAGCTTTTTCGGAGAATGTTTTGACGAGAATTCAATAAATAAAAAATATGTCAAATTGTTTCTTATTTTCTCCGCATTTCCGGCGCCAAACAGGATATGGATTTCGTTTTTACAGCGCCATCTGAGAATTGAATTAGCAAAATTGCAATTTATCAATTTCATTCGTCTCATTTTAGTTGAATTAGCGAATACTATTTCACAAATAACGACTTTATTTTTCGCATTTTCACTGAATTTCCCGAGAAAATTGTCCAAATATAAATGCAAAAGTGTAAATTAAATTATTTTTCATCATGCTGCATCAAAAGTTTATCAAGTTTGGTGCAAAAATCAAAAGTTACTCATAGAAGTTCGGACCTTTCTCAATAAATTTCGTCAGTGTTGTTTGAGATTTCGATTTGTTCGGGTGTATTTTCAAACTCGCAGTAAATTGCTCTGAATATTTTTTTCTTTAGTTATTATTATTTAACTTCTGCGGGATTTACACCTGAAAATATCAAAAATCCAACCATCTAATCGCAACACAACACTCGCAAGGCATTAAATTCCTCCTGAAATTGCCTGAAAAGTGACAAAAAGAAAGTGAAAATTGAATTAATTCCCGTACATCTACACAAAGAGGCAAAAAAAAATAATAATAAAAATAAATAAAATTCTACGACTCAAAAATAACAAGTCTCCGAGAATATTTAAAACGTAGTAAATCTCAAATGAACCCGGAATAGTTAGCAATAAAATAAAATAAAATATTTTTAATAATGGATGATACAGATTCAGGTCAAGTTCCCGAAGAACAATTGGATCCGAGGATACAGGTGAGTTGTTATAAGTTTTTGTGCAATTAGATTCTTATAAGCAATCTCATTTCGCAATCGTTTGCCAACTAACCCAGATTTATACGGTTATTATTGTTGTGATTTATTTGGGTAAACAAAACAAAAATTGATTTTTATTGCCCGAGTGTGACGTAAATTTATCGTTTAATTTTTGATAAGAAACAAAAAGAGTCTGAGTCAACTTTCCTTCAGAATCGCGTTTCGTTTGAGGACACGAAATTTATGTATTTTATCGTGTGCGCCTTATTTGATTTGCTGATTCATCGCGCAAACGAGTTAGGAAAATACATTTAGTTAAAAGCTTCGTGTGTGTCGAGGCTTGAGTCATGTGTACTATTTACAAATAAAATATTGTTGCCTCTCCCACATTACTTTCGTACATATATATGACCTGTTGTTGTTGCCATGTCGCTCGTGTGATGTTAATGCATGCAGGTAAATAAACAATGAAAATTCTTACGTGCCAGTGCATAAGCTGATACGGAATACGCCGATTAGGAGCACAATTTATGAATATTCAAACATGATACGGAATAAATTTAATCAAGAATTGTGTGATACTTTGCGAAAAAAAAAAACAATACTTTGTTTCTTCTTGAGAATCTTTATCTCATAAATTCAGTTTGACAAAATGCGCAAAACAAAAAAAATATTCACTTCCCGTCAAACTTGTTTAATGTTTACTTTTTTCGCTCGCAGCAACAAGAGCGACGATAATCTAAACTCAAAATATTATACAATTTACAGGCAAATATTTATGCCGATCATTGCTGAAATGAAAAACATTTCTTTGCTTTCATTTTTTTTTTGCTCTTGCATTTGTTTCGAAACATATTTCATTGAAACAAACAAACGGGGAAAACATCGTGAAAACAAAGCAACCACCGAAAAAACTTTCTTTCCTGTGAATGTGCAATGAAATGGATCAAAATGCATCATGAATCAAGCAAATCTTTGAAAATTGTGATTGTTTTGCAGAAAAAAAAAATGAAGAGAATTGCCATTGTTGCATGATTTGCATGAATTAAAGTTCAGAAAGGGTCGTTAAGTCTTATGATGAGCAATTTCCTCGAAAGTTTTTAATATGATGATTATCTAAAAGTGCTTTTGAAAAAATTTTCTTTTCAATTTTAAAGTTGGTATTTTTAGTTAACATTTTTTTCTTAAAAATTTAAAAAAATAAAAATCTTAAAATTTTTTGATTAATTTTTGTAAAGAAAAATCAATACAAAAATTCTTCACAATCCCAAAGGGCATCGAATAATTTCATATTAGCGGTAATTGAAGATTTCGCACATGCACAAGAACAAGAAATAAAATAATTGAAGTGCTTATAAATTACTTTAAATTGGCTTGTCTTCCTTGTTGATTAAACGAAAATGAAAGTAATTTATTTAAATTGCCAGATTCATCAAAAAAAAGTTTAATAAGGCCCCTTCAAATGAAAATCAAAAATAAAGTCCAAAATTTTTTTCGGCAAAATAAAAAAAAGTTGAAATACTCATTTTCAACAGAATTTTAGCAATTTTTGTTTTTAAAATCTTCAAAAATTTTCTCATTAAAAATTGAATTTTAATTTTTGAAAAATAAATTGGACTTAAATTTTAATAAAAATATTTTTTAAAAAACTCGCAAGTTAAAATATGATTTTTTCATTTTTCTCGTTTAAAAAAAAAGGTCTTGTAAATAAAAATTTATTCTTCACAATCCCAATCGAATAATTTTAATTGATTTTCGCCATGAAATTGCTTTAAATTGGCGTTTAAAAAAAAATGGAGCGGTAAAAATTCTTCTCAATTTCGATAAAAAAATTAATAAGATTCTGAATTTAGTAAAGCATAAAGGCTAAATAGAACCATGCAACCTAGGTACAAAATCTTAATGCGTTAAGTAAACAAAATGTCGAAATTTTTCTCACACGAACCCTTTTGAGGTACAGAAAGCAATTACTCGAAATTAGCGTAAATTACCAAACGTCACAATAAATATTGATTAAACTCATTAGGAAACTTTTTGTGTCATCTTCGTCGCTCTTTGTGCAAACAAGAAGAGAAAAGCAGTAAATTGATTAAAAGAAGCTCTTGCACAATTACCTTTGAAAGGTTTCATCTTGAAAACTTTTTGAATGTGGGCAACCGCAACGAAGAATCGTGAACGACCTTTGCCCCGAACTACATAAAAAACAAAGTGAAACGATAATACAACGAGATCCATTTTTTTTTGTGTTATTCCAGCATCACGATTTTGTGAGTTGTTCAAATCAAGTCAAGAAAATAAATTCAATCTTTTTATACAATCTCTAAATAGTGTGCTCTTTGTCTGTTGTTTTGTTAGTTATTCCGCATAAATATCAATAAATTGTCGATAAATATTCTCGTCTCGCAATGACAGAAAAAAAAACGTCAGAACATTTGACGACACTCGAGGCATAAAGATTCAGCTGATAACGTAATGAGTTGAGTTCAAATCAATTTCATATCAATGGGAATTTTCGACGCGATAATAAAAATTTTTGTATTTGAAACGGAAAAAAAGTTTGATATTGACGTCAACCCTTGAGCAATTTGTCGTAAATGCTACAATTTTTCTTATTTCATTAAGGCCGCTCCAAATTTATTTCGAACTTTTTGTCCCAAAAACTTTTTCAAAATGAGGGGGGGGGGTAAAAAAAAAATTTGAAATAATATTTAATACAAAATGACAAAATTTTAAGTGAAACGATAATACAACGAGATCTTTTTTTTATGTGTTATTACATTGAGATATGTAATTTTCAAATTGATCTCAGAAAGTATTTCAATCAAAAATTTTATCAACAAAAATGTGCTCTTTGTCTGTTGTTTTGTCAAAAAATTTTGAAAAAAATAAATGGTCGAAAATAATCTTTAAATGAAGAAAATTCTTGTTAAAAACATTTGACGAATAGGCAAAAATTCTTAATAATTGAAAATTTTTTAAAGTTTTTGTGAAATTCTTATCAATGGGAAGACGCGATAATAAAAATTTTGATGAAATTTTTAATTTTTTTTTTATTTTGCCCCCTTGAATTTTCGAATTTTGTAAATGGGGCATGGGACAAATTTTTCTAAAAAAAATTTCATTAACTTATCATGAAGCATGAAGAGATTAATGTCCATTCACAAAATGCAGTAAATTCCCAACGTGTCGCTCGTCGGCATGGAAATGACTCTCCAGAAGTCGTTTGTGATGATAAGATAGCAACTGATAAAAATAAAACGACAAAAAAAATTACTCTGAATCATGATAATAATGAGTTAAATTACAACAGCAGGCATTCAGTTCAACGATTTCATTTCACTTTTATCTATATAGCAACGCCTCGAATGCGGTTCAATTGATAAATAACGCTATGATTAACTAACTCTCGGTGCGAGACACACATAAATTCCACAGATAATGTAAATAAACAACACAAGAAATGTTCGATCAATTAAAACTGAACTTTTATTGTAAGCATTTTAAATTTTATAACAACAATATTTACGCTTTAAATACGTAATCAATAGAATACTTTATTTTCAAACACTTTGCTTATTCTGTTTACGTTCGCACAAATGTTTCGTACCTATCACGCTTTTCGAATAAATATGGCAAACGAAGCAAAACTGGTTATGGTTATTGGAATTTCTGTTTTTTGCCAAGTTTAAAGTTCGCACTGTGTTAAAGACATGCAAGTTGGAAAAAGTAGGAATTGTTTTTTTTTTACACGCGAAATGCCCGGTTGACTGAAATATGTGAACGCCGGATGAATTTTAATTACGAGAAAACGATTTTTTATTATGTTTTTTTTTGTTTTATGTCTCATTGTTGTATGTGTGCTTGATTAAATGAGCTTCGGTGATGATTTAATTGCTATTGTTTTTTTCCGTTGATGAGATTATCTGCGAGAAGTCGCTCATTATACTGGTTGATAACGCTAATTGTATATATTACAAAAAAGTTAACGAGTTCGCAGAGTCACCTTCATGGGCAAACCATCTTTCGGCTGAAGCGACATCGCAAAAGTATCAAATTCAATGCGTTTGTGGTTGACAGGTTCAAAGTTGAATTTGGCAAGAAGTTTTGCAACAGCGATTTTTACTTCTAAAATTCCCATGCGAACAGCTAAAATGTTGAAAAAATTAAATTTTCCTCAAATTAAATTGATTTTAAGTAAAAAAGCTTACCGAGACATTGTCGAGGACCATCTCCAAAAGGAATGTAAGCGTCTTTATTGTACGTTTCTTTGCCTTTTCGAAAACGTTCTGGATCGAATCTTTCAGGATCTTCAAAATTTTTTGGGTTATAATGTAATCCCATGACGGAAATAACAACAGGAGTTCCATTTTTGATCGTAAATTCCGTATTCGGAAGTTTATAGTCTTTCGAACACTCACGATTAAGATGCGGCAATCCAGGATACTTTCGAAGAGTTTCTTTCACACAAAGATCCAAATATGTCATTTCATGTAACATGTCATACGAAAATTCTCCATTATTTGCTGCCAAAGTATCATCAATTTCCGATTGAAGTTTTTGCATGATATCAGGTTGCAGCGCTGTTTCGTACAAGAGATATCCAACAGTTCCGGAAGTCGATACTGTGCCCGCGTTATAAAACAAAATGCAATTAGCAGCGATTTCTTCGACTGTAAATTCATTATCAGTGCCCTTGTCTTGTTCACGTAACTCGATAAACACTTGCATAAAGTCGTTTCGATAAATTTTGTTGTCTTCGCGATGTTTGATTGTCATTCGTATCATCTCGAGGAAGAAATTAGTAACTTCAGAGTTCACAGGATCCATGTTCAACCAATCGAGCATTCTAAAAAAGAATGAAAAAAAAATATTTTTAATGTTAAAAAAAACTTTAAAAAAAAAATATTTAAGAAAAAATTAAAAAAAAAATTTTGTTCAAGAACTTACTTTGGGGCGATAAAAAGTAAAGCCATTCGAATTCTTTCTTTAAAATTTGGACTATTGATCAACTTGAACATTCGCCGAAATTCTTGATTCGGATTTTCAACTGTATTTGTGTCGTTTCCATAAAACACAGAACCAATCACATCCAATGCATATCTTATGAGAACATCTTTTATTTCAATAATTTCTGTTCCTTCCATGACTCGTGCTTCGAAATATCTCTCTAAACGATCAGCTTCAAAAGCAATTGTTGGAAAAATACTTTTCATTCGACCAGATGAGAATAAAGGGTTCAATTTCATGCGCAAATCTTTCCATTCCTTGCCCTTTAGTGTCGTAAGGGAGACAGCTAATGGCGCTTTTTGCTTATTCAAATACAAACCTCTGTTGTAAAAGTGATTAAAATCCGTAATGAGTACCTTTTTCACTAAATCTACGTCTCTTATGAGAATTCCCGGATTGAAAAACATGAAAACCCCGATGAAAGGTCTCTTGGTTTGGTTATACAAATCCCAAATATTCATCCCGAGCGATTTGTACTTCTTCACAAAAGGCTTAATGTTGCCAAAAATCAATTCTGGTTCGAGATATTGAATGCCATGACGTCGCCAAAAGGAGAAATGATATTTTAATGCACCATAAATGGCTAAAATCACTAAAAATATGAGATACAAGAAAATCATTGTTACAAAAGTGTCTTGACTGAATGACAATTGATACAAAACTAAAAATTTTCTTAACCAAAATTGCCCTTTTTAAATGTTTTTGCACCTGATAAGAAGAAATGTTGATGATAAAAAAAGAAAGATAAAACAAATGATTGATTTTTTCGAAAGAAAGAACGAGGTTCATCTTGTTGGCGCGTGTTCTTGTAATGTATTCTAATGTCTGAGCGATATCTTTAATGGCAATCCATCCTTCGCTTGCAACGTTAACGCATATCCATCGAATTCCATGGGTTTTTGATGAATCGTTTCAAATTTATACTTCGACAGTAGCATCACAGCCGCTAATTTCGCCTCAATGAATCCCAATCTGACAGCTAAAGAGGGTATTTCACGAGAAAATGATTGATTTCTCTTCAATTTCAACGAATTTCTTACCGATACATTGACGAGGCCCATCCCCAAATGGCATATAAGCATCTTTATTGTACGTTTCATTGCCTTTTCGAAAGCGTTCAGGATCAAACACTTCTGGATTCGGAAAGTAACGTGAGTCATAATGCAAACCCATTACAGAAATTATCGTTGACATGCCTTTCTTGATTGTAAATTTCGTTCCTGGAATTCGATAATCTTTCGTACATTCTCGATTCAGACTTGCCAAGCCAGGATACTTTCGCAATGTTTCCTTCAAACACATGTCCAAATATGTCATATCTTGTATCATGTCATACGATATCTCATTGCTTTTTGCCAATGTTTCGTCAATCTCGTGCAAAAGAGTTTGCATGACTTGCGGATTCAATGCCAATTCGTACAAGAGAAAACCAACAGTGCCTGATGTGGTTTCCGTTCCCGCATTGTAAAACAAGAGACAATTCGAAGCAATTTCTTCGATGGAAAGTTGATGCGTTGTGCCTTTCTCAGATTCACGTAATTCGAGCATTAATTTCATAAAATCGTTGCGATCAACTTTATTTTCTTCTCGATGTTTAATTGTTGCAGTAGTTAGCTCGAGAAAAAAACGTTTGGCTTCAGGATTGAAAGGTGACATTCGAAGAAAATCGATAATTCTGAAAAATAAAAATAACGAAAAATTTTTAAAAATTTTATTTTTAGGCGAATAAATTTAATATATCCATTTTTTGTCTCCCCCCCCCCTCGGATTTTGTCGAAAAAATTCAGGGGGAAAAATAAAAATTAAATATAAAATACAAATATTTTTGACATATTTTGGAATTTTTATATTAGAAAATCATGAAAAATTACTGTTTATGGTAAAATTATACAAAAAACTAAAGAAATTTGCTTAATTACGACATTTTCTATTGAAATGTTGAAAAACATTTTTTTGAAAGTCACGTGACCAAAATTATTTTTTTTCAAAAATTTTTATTTTGGGAGATTTTTCTTTACTTTTAAGTTCAAATTTTAAAATAATATAAACTAAAATTAAATAAATGTTAAGAATCAACGTTTAACGTCTAAAAACGTTAAAAAATTACAAACAAAAAATTCAAAAATATTTATTTTTTTTTATTTACCCCCCCCCCCCCCCTCGAGAAAATCCTCATGGGACAAAAAATGAAAATATTAAATTTATTCGCCTTAGAGAGAAAAAACTTACTTTGGAGCAATGAAAACTAATCCCATGCGTAAATTCTCTTTAAAATCCGGGCTATTTAAAATTTTGTTCATTCGATAAAAATCTTGATCAGGATTTTGCATCGTATTAACATCAGTTCCGAAGAAAATAGATCCAACAACATCCAATGCGTATCTGATGAGAATATCTTTCATGCCAACAATCTCATTTCTCTCTGCCATCGGTTTCAAATGTTCTTCTAATCTCTTGACTTGTTGCAATATCGTTGGAAACATAAGCCTCAATTTACCCGAAGAAAATAACGGAGACAATTTTTGTCTCAAAGTTTTCCAATCTTCGCCTCGTTCAGCAGCAAGAAACGACGCTATTGGTTCTCGTTTCTTATTATTGTACATGCCACGATCATAAAAGTGATCAAAATCCGTAACAAGAACTTTTTTCACGAGCTCCAAATCACGCACAAGAACTCCCGGATTGGTCAACATGTAAACGCCAACGACAGGTTTCGTCGTTTTTCGATACAAATCCCAAATTGCAAGACCAAAAGAACGCTTTCGCAACACGAATGACTTCATATTGCCAAAAACAAATGTAGGCTCCAAATATGGGAAATCGCGACGCTCCCAATATGTGAAAATGTATTTCAGCAATGCGTACAACGCAACAAAAGTGATGGTAAAAAAGTAAATTGCAAACATTTTTGATCGTCTGTTCAAAGCAAATAGTTAAATTGAACTGAGGGAATGTAATGATTGAAATTAGTTTTCGTTATCAAAACAGTAATTATTATTCAACTTCTGTGAATAGGTACACCCATGACATTTTTCTGTCAATCATCGTCTTTGAAGATCAAACTTGTTATTTTCATCCAAGACCGGATCAGGAGTAATGATGATATTGCGAATTTCTGTTTGTCTCGCAAAGACGTTTACCTTGTTTCTTACGTGCGAGTTACGAAAAACAGCAATTAGCATGAGTTTTCCATCAATCATATCGAGAACTGTTAATTCAGATGGCATCTAATCGCTTTTTAAATGACGTCAATCAGCAACAACTGTTTGTGCGGATTCTTTCAAACAACATCTCAAATTACGCATAAAATTTCATTCAGAAGCTGAAAGTTCACGACAAACTTGTTTTTTTGCTTCGTCGTCCTACACATACATATGCGAAGTTAATTTGCTCGTACCATCTTGTACCGTTCGTTCATCTCGTTAACATGTGCTGCAATTTACGCAGTTTTTACCCTTTTATTCCGTTATGTGTGTCTCCTTCCACGAAAACAATTTGCACGACAAAAACAGCATCTATTCGTTACTAAAATATGATAAAATTTGAATGAAGATGAAAAAAAGCGAACAACATCATGAATAAATGCAAACAAAATAGCAACCTAAATAGCCGTCTATAGGCACATTTTGTATTGTCGTCATCTTCAAAAATACCTCGTGACGGTTTTTGTGAATAAATACCTTGTATAGAATAATACATAATGATACCAAAGACTGCGATGACATCGAAAGAGATGAAAAAAAATGTTAAATTGTTCGTACGAGACGCGTTGTTATAGCAACAATAATAAAGTTTTTCGGGCTCTTTAGAAATGTTGAGACTATGAGCCTTTTGAAAAATATCTTAACAATAGAGTTAGTTGTGTGTCAACGAGAATTACTTGATAACTAAGTGAATGAGAACAAGAGAATGGACTGAAGGTGTCGTACTCTTTTAACACAATAGTTGCTTGCGTGATCTGTGACGTGACTTTCGCATTTCATTTCCGTTAATTCCATTTTTTTTCTGCATAACAATGAAATTGTTACAATTTTTAATTAGAAAATTAAAATGCTCTTCTTGGTGTGTTTCACATTTAATGGCAATAAATACGAAGAAATGGAGGAAGAAAGAATAGCTTGAATAGTTGAGATTGCCGGGGGAATTTAACTTTGTAATTATTAAGTATTATTATGCAGTCAGCAGCGTTTTGTATTATTTAATAGACCTGTTTTTCTCTCGTTCACTTCTTCTCTATCCGTTTTTCTCGATCTACTGCATCTACCATCTATTTTATTGCCTTTGTGTAATGATATGGAGTTCAATGTGTTCTTTCTTGTCGTTTCAGATCGAACTGGAGAACCTGAATACAGCAACAGATGGGATCAATAAACTGGAAATTGAACTTGAGGTGAGTTTTTTATTCCTTTTAAATACAAGTTTAAATGCTTGGATTGGATTAATTGAAAAGATTTATAAAATAATATTCGATTAAGGCAGTCAAGTGAACATCATCTGAAAATTTTCCAACTAAACAAAATTGTCTTACGTAGCGCCAATGGGGCAAAATAAAAAAAAAGTTTTGAAAAATTCTCATCAAATTTCCCGGACTACTAAAATGCATCATGCCAGTGCGTAAAAATAAAAAAAAAAACAGACATTTTAACTAAAAAAAAAGCAAAAAAAAAAAAAAAAAATTTTAAGTATTTTTAAAAAAAAATAAAATAAACAAACTTGAAAGTTTCATTCTTAAAAAATTTAATGGAATCAAAAAATGTTTTCGATGAATTGTTTGCACATTTTCCGCAAAGGATTTTTTTCATGAAAATTTTTAAAGAATTTAAAATTTTACAAATTGATCCAAAATCTCTGTCATTTCGTTACAAATAGACAACTGCCGGTTGACCGGGTGAGGACGCAAACAAACTTTTCAAAATTTTGTTCTGTAATTTGTAAATGTTAAAATGTTACAATATCTGTTTGAAAATATTCAGAAAGATCGAAAAATACCTTGTACAAAATTTTGTCATTTTGTATGAAAACTGTATTTCAAAAGGGCTTTTTTTTTTTCATTTGCCCTTCTGATTGCACTTTGTATATGGAAGGAATAAGACAATTTGTTGTCTATCCACAAAAAAAAAATACAAGTTTAAATGCTTGGATTGGATTAATTGAAATAGATCTTAAAAAATTTCGATTAAAATATTAAAACTTACCATTTTAGATGACATTCAATTTTTTCGATAGTTCACAGACCTCGTAATATCCAAAAAATACCGTGAGCAATGTCGAGGGCAATTACTCCTCTCCCTTTGTTTAGCCACAAACATTTCATCAAACACACGAAACAATGCACTAAAGATGCGAAACATGTCAAACAAAAAACCACACAAACTAATTTACAGAACAGCGCGCGCCGCAACACTCTGATGTGCACATCACTTGTTTCATTAAACATTTTTAAAGGTTAAAGCAATTAACTCGTATTTTCCCACACTATTTCGCAGAAATGCCAAAGTATCGTGTTTGTTTGCAAAACAATTGTTCAATTTTCGCATCGTTAAGCGATATGTGTGATTAATTAAAAGCTGCATTATTTATCAACACATTGCACCGCAAAGTGTTCAAACGATCATAAAATGTCGGAAGAACCAATAATATTTGATTTTGATTGAAATTACTTCGATATTTACATAATTTTGAGTGATAAAATCGATATCGAACGACGCACAAACAACTAAACTCATTCATACATTTTATTTGATTGCACAACATTTTTTTTTATTTCCTGTATCGAGCGATGTAACTTTACGTTTTTTTCTATTTTGATGAAATAATCGCTACTTTTCGAGTTTTTTTTTACAAAAATGTCTCCAAAGAAAGAAAGAAAGTAATTTTTAGGTAAATTTGATTATGTCATCAACAAATTGCTCGACGTCTAAAATAGCATGAAGTAAAAAAAAAACCTCAATTTAATCGTAAATTAATGAGTGTCATTAGAAATTGTTCAAAGCGTATTTTTGCATAAATTTTTGTATGAAAATAACGGACTATGTTAGAGTTTGTACAACTAACAATAATGCGCTAAACATGCAATGAAGGTTGAACAAATCGTTAAATTGATGTAGCCATGTAACATAAACAGACACCGTTTTTGCTTTATCGATGGAATCAACGTTGAAAATACAATACCATAATTACATGGCAGAAGAGTCGAATTGAATTGCGGTATTTGCACGAATATTGGCTTCGTTGCACGATTGTTGCTATTATTTTTGTAATTAGCATGATTGGCAATATTATTACAGCAACAGAATTTAAGAAGATGCTCTGTCTGGAATTATTTTGCATAATATTAATAATTCTCAGAACAAACATTCACTTCTTTTCACACAGCGAGATGATGTTCAACAATATTTTAACCTGTCGTTCGTCTTTTAAAGAGCCGACATCATACCTTGACTTCATTCAAGTCGGCTAATCTGCATGTTGCTTGCGTATATTTAATATCACAAGGTAGCTGTTAACACAAAAAATGTTAATAGTATGCGCTATTGTTCTTTCTAGCAGAGCAAAACTTTGCATTATTCATTGTTTTATGCTGAAGAAACCTCTTTGCTATTTTAATGCGATCAACGTAGCTTATCTGAATTGTGTGGTAAGATTATAGCATTTAACGTCGGGATTGAGCAAAAACATGTTAAGCCACGAAAAAAGGGTTAACAGTTTTTTCGTCACTTCATTATCCATTGGAGCTACGATAAAGTTCATGATTCACAAAAAAAAAGTAGAGAAAAAACAGTAATTTATCAATCGTGTAACCTTCGTAAAAACATAAATTTTGTCCCTCAGGTATTTCATTCATTTCCAAATGTTTTTCTTCCTTTTTTTCTCATTCACGAGGTTAAAGGCGAAATCAAAACGAAAGTTTGACACGAAACATGAAGTTTAATATTTTAAGAGACAATGAAAAATGTATTGGAACAGAGAAAGAGCGAAAAGGAACATGTGCCTCACTTGTTTTTTTTACATAATTTATTACTTTCCTTGTAATAAAAAATAACATATAACAGCTTGTCATCGTGCCATCTTGCAAACCATCATGCATAATTCCAACGAATGTCGTGTCAGTTTTTTTTTTGCAGAGACACAATAATCCCGCAATACAATGGATATGACTTTGACGAGTCAGTGAACTGAAATGTTTGATATGATTTGATTGAAAAGCAAACAAAAAATCTTCTCGAAGACCTTGATTCTGAATTTTCACAAAAAATAAAATCTGAAAACCCCCATAGAATAAAAACACAAATATTTAATTCTTTTTAATGATCAAAAAATATGCAAATTCACACGAGACAAACAAAAATCAACAATTTAAATGTCTTTTCCTCATGTGATGCGCCATGTGACTCTTTCTATTTTTATATATTTTAATGAAAATATTGTTATTTCAGTTCAAAACAAACATAAATCCGCAACGATCATCCACTTAACTGTCTGTACATCAAAATAGCGTAATGATATGCCACGAGCAGAAAATATGAAAAAATATAAATAACTCGCTCTCAGGGACAAAGAAAAAGTTTTTTCGTCTAAAAATATAAAATATGCGTAAATTGAATGGAATTTCACATGTGACAATTTTTCCATCGCGATACACAAAAAAAAAATACTTTCATATATGGGGGATTTCAACATTTCTCTAACTCGTCACGGAATGATACAAAAAAAAAATGTTTTGACTCTGAAACTGCTGTAAATAAATAAAAAAAATGCTATTTCATGTAAAGTTGTAAAGTGTGAATGAACGTATGTTTTCTCAGGCATGACCACGTGCATTGTTTCTCATTTTTTAACATTAAATATTTATTTACGGGAATAAAAACAGTAAACTAGTTGTTTTTGTGACTTTTTTCGCATTTCATTCAATTAAAAAAAAAATGAACATTTTGGTGACAAAATCTGCGAATTATAACGCGTTCCATTTTTTTTACAAAATTTTGTACTAAAATTTACTTATTTATGGCGAACAAATGTAAATTGCATGTTCAAAAGTTCTGTGATATGGAAACAAACAAAGTTTTATTGTTCAAGTCGTAAAAGTATGCAAACGTTTAATTAAGTGCATATATGTGCATGATAACATGATTGCATTCTTATTTGTTTTTTTCGTTTTAGGCCGCTCCAAATTTTTTTCGAACTTTTTGTCCCAAAAACTTTTTTTCAAAATGGGGGGGGCAAAAAAATAAAAAAAAAGTTTTGAAATACTTTTTCATACAAAATGACAAAATTTTAACAATTTTTGATCAATAATGAATATTTTAGTTATTTTTATGGTATTTGCATTGAGATTTGATAATTTAAAATTAATCTCAGAGTATTTCAAGATAAAAATTTAAACCAAAAAAATTCATAATAATAACTGTCAAAAAATTCTGAAAAGAAATTTTTTTGGAAAAAAATTTTAAAGAAGGAAATTCATGTTGAAATACTATTTTCAATATAAATATTTTTAAAAATTGAAATTTTTCAAAAAAAATTTTACAAATTCATTGTGAAAAAACGGTCAATTTTTGAAATTTTCAACCGTTTTTTATTTTGTAAAATTTTCGACTAAAAATAGGGCGCACAAAAAAATTTGGATCGGCCTTATACATATTTTATGGAATGACACTGATTTTTTCTTCAATATTCATTTTGTTGGAATGCAAGAAAGAATCAAAAGTATGCAATTTACTTCACAAAAGGGGAGGGATATGTTCCCCCCGATGAGTTTTTACACGAAAACTCGCGTTTCTTATTGATTTTAATCGGATTTTCCAGAAAATTTTGATTGAAGTGCAATTCGATTTGTATTAGGCACAGCTTAGAACGAACATTTTATAGTCGAATAAGCAAATTATCATACAAAGCCCATATATTCACGCGGTACTTATAATTCATTGTGAAATAACGGCAATATTTTATTCTAACCGTAGAATATTTAGTAAAATTATCGTAAATTATAGCGCACAAAACGAAATATGAGAAATAGTTCAAGTAGAACTGTGTGCGGCGAGGGGAATATTGTTCGCACTAAAAGTCAAATATGTGAATGAAAGCAGCTTTAACCGAAAAATAGGACAATTTATAACTAACGGAATTACTCGTAATCCTCTTTATTTACTCGTGCTACATACGACGAACTGCCCAAGAGAATAGAAAAAATCCGCAAATAAATTATTGTAAAAATTCATGCAATCAATTTTGCTTCATTACATTCATAAATTAGAAGATTCCTTCCTTGCCAACATTTTTTTTTTCATTAAGGCCGCTTCAAATGAAAATCAAAAATAAAGTCCGATACCCCATTTTAAAGTAAAAAATATCATCAAAATCGTCCTGTTTTTGGACTTTTTCATAAATTTCAAGAAATTTTTAAATTTTTTTTTCAATTTTTACTGATTTTTGTCTAAAAATCAAATTTTAACATAAAATTTCGCTTCTAAAAATGTTTTCATAAAATTACTGAATTTATTTTTTTAAATTTTTTGACAGGATGATTTTTTTTTACATTTTTGTTCGTTAAATATGCAAAAAGGTTAAACATGATAAGAGAGTGAATAAACCATGTCGATAAAATCGAAAGTGCTTTCCTTTCCATGAACGCTCGTCTATTTGTATGAAAAAAAAACGAGAAAATCTGAATTATATATATGGCTTCTTCTTCTTCAGGTTTTTCTACTTACATATTTATAATTATGCGGTTAGACGAGTATTTATGTTTTTCTTTACATTTTTGCAACATGATTAACATTCACGTGCTTGCACTTTTGAAAAACTACTAAACGATTTTCCGAGCATCGAATGTTAAAAAGTAATTCAATCAACGAAAAACTTTTTCGTTCTACCTTAAACCATTTAAATTTCCTGTTTTATGCATACGAAATTACAGAAAATCGTGTAAATTCACAGAGGAAGGCAAAGGGAAATTAAATCTTGCGTAATTTGTACATTTTTGTTTTCACACTCAATTTACTGTTCTTGGCGGTTAATGTTCTAAACGTGTCTCTCGCTGAAAATATTTTCGCTTTCTCGTCGTCGTCGATGTTTATTTTCTGAGTCATAAAATTCCTACACACAGAATTTTTTTTTTTATTTGGCATATTTGACCAAACGAGACAATAATGCGATCTTTAAAGAAGTAGGCCGAGTATTTGTTGTCAACAACATTCCTACTTTGTTCCGGATTGTCTGTTACGATTATTATTTTGGCAATCGATTGATGCGATGTTGATGACTTTTTGTAGCCTTGTACTTCGAAGGACTTTTCTCTGCACGTGTTTGCCATACCCTTATTTTGTCTCGATAGTAATTTTCATAAATTTAGATAGAAACATGAATAATTAAATGACGACGGCAAAATAGAGACAAAGGTAGGGCGACGATAACAAGACATGTCATGGATCATGAACTTTCGTAACGGGCAACATGCAAGCAGGTGTTACAAAAGTCGTCGTCTTGAGAATAGTGACAAATTGTAAAAAATTATGCAAACTCTTTGAAAAAAATTTAATTAGAAAAACTTAATTAAAGTTTTTTGTTAAACTTCACAAGAAAAAATCAATTTTGTCGACAAAGAAGAAGAAAAAGAGAGCAAATACTCAGATTCAAATTCAATTATGCTTATCTTCTTATCAATGCTCGATTCTATCAATCGGTCTATTGTGTCGTTTTCGATTCCTTTGTCTGTCGATCCAATCATGTAACATTCGCACGCGCCTTTAGTAGCAAAAAAAAACTCAATTTGTGTCTTATCGACTTTTTTTCTCATTAATCTTTGTTCAATAACAAACATAAAATAACGATTTCTATCATTTTTTTTCAATTTCAGGAAGCGAATGCAACTTTCAATATTTTACTAAATGAATCAACGAGGAGACTTAAGCTGTTGGTCAAGAAGCTGGGTTCTTCAATTGAGAAAGCAAGGCCTTATCACGAAGCTGTTGAAGCAGCAAGAAAAGCACAAATTGAATGTCAATCAGCTGCGGTGAAATATCAACGTGCTAATGGTAATTTTTTGCGTAATTTCTCGTGTTTCAAACATATTTTTATTGTTTTTTTCTTTCTAAACAGAAATCCATGCAGCTGCAAAAGAAACTGTCGCATTGGCGGAACAACGTTTCATGAGCAACTCTCACGAATGGCAGTTCGATAATGCGTGGCAAGAAATGCTCAACCATGCTACACTCAAGGTAATGGAAGCTGAAAAGAACAAGGCTGAAACAGTAGCTGAACATCAACGAAGAGCTGCAGTTTTTAGTGCGGCGGAAAAACGTGTTCAAGAATTAGAAGACAAATATCGCGGATCTATCAACAAATCACGTCGATATTTCGAGGAGAAACAAGTGTGTCAAGATCAGTTGGAAACGCAAAAAGGCAGAATTCAACAACTTCAGGCACAATTACAGGCTTGCAAGACAGCGTATGCGACATCGTTGAGAAATCTCGAACAAATTAGCGAAGATATTCATCGACAACGCGGCGATTTGCACGAACCTCCTCCTCCGGGGCCTCGTCAACCGGGTGTTGGCTGTGATATCAGCGAGATGACAAAATCCGCTAACCGAAAAATAAATCAGACAATGAACTCATCTCTATTGCCTCAAACGTTGCCCGATTTTACGGCAGAATTAGACAAATGCGAGTATCCGTCGACGACGAATTCGACGGTAGCAAGTTCAGCTGTGAGTGAAAAGGATCCCGACGAAGAAGATCCGGATGATTTGGATCTCGAGGAGTTGCGACAAAAGGTCAAAACACTCGCAGTTCGTCCCGTCGAAGGCGGCGATGGACAACCCACAGATACGACAAATTGGGAACACGAACTTCACACAACTGTCGATAAACTTGATCATCTTATGATGATTCGCGAATTGTCAGCGTCGCAAAAGAACACGAGCAGCTTACCGAATAGCCCGAAACACAAAGCGTCGTCAACAGCTACATTACCTTCCACACCAACGAATCCTGCACTCAAACGTCTCGAGAAGGCGGATCCGTTACCGCTTGCCAATGTCTCAATGTACATGCTTCCAACCAGTGATGTGCCATCGACGCAACAACAAAGACGGCGCAAATTGTCACAATAAATATTTTTTAAGCATTAACACTCACCGCGCGATGTCAGCACAGAAACTCAGACTTTACAAGCATTTACGAATAGGGTGCTTTATACTTTTTCTTCTACTTCTGTCTCTTCTTCTCTTTTATGACGTCACGTTATAGTTGAACGTTTGTTTGTTTGTTCATGTATTTATTTCGTATTTTGTCACAAAAATAACAAAAAATTTCTTTCGTAAAAAAAATTTGAATAAATTATAATTTTTTTCTTCTCCAAAATCCTCTCTCAATTTTTGTTTGAGTTTTATTTTCCTGATAAACGTAGTTTTAGTTTAATTTTAGTAAAAAAAAAATTAATGATACAATCCCATCGCTCATGATTTTCAAAATACCTATTAATTAAGTTTCCAGATCTACTGATAAACAATATAAAAAAAAATAGAAATTTTCTCGTACTCTCAACTTTTTATGTCAAACCTACAATAATATCTCAATGTTATTATCACATCTGAAAAAAAAGTAAAAATAACAAAACAGCACAGATACAGAAAAAAAAACTTAAAATACGTAGCAATAATAAAATTTACAGAAAAAATAATCATTAACCATACCTGACTCTTGTTAATTTTACGTATCACGAAATCCGAATAAAAATAAGAAATTGAAGAAAGTGCAAAAAGTAATTTTAAAAGAAATTGAATTGAAGAAATAGTTAAGAGCTTTAATTGTGTAAATTTAATTGATCGCTCTTTCAAAAGATATCTTTTTTATTAAAGAGTGAGCGTAAAGAGTCTGAAAATGTCTCGCAAATATAAGGGTTAGTTAGAGTTTATTGATAAAAGTATTGATCAAGCTTTGTTATAGTCTTAATTTTAATTAAAGTTAAAAAAATGAGAAATTTGACATTTTAAGAGAAAAATACAATAAAAATGGTAAAAATTAATAAAAATAGAGAATTAAGAATATAATGAGAACATTTTAAAAGTTGTTTATTTTGAAATTGATCTGAGAAAATAAATAATAAACTATGGTTAAAATATGTAAAAAAATGTTTTTTCTTGACAAGTCCTTCGTTTGTTGAAATAGGTAGTTTTCAAAACAAAACTATGTCAAAGAAATTTTTTTCGGTTTCTATTTTTTGGCAGTTTTGAGTTAAAATTGACAAATTTCAATCCATTTGGAGCAAATTTGACAAAAATGGCTTTTTTTTTTCAGTTTCTATCAAAGAAAAAAATTTTTTTCAGTTTCAATTTTTTGGCAGTTTTGAGTTATAAAATGATTAAAAATGATAAATTAGAGCCCTCTGACAAATTTCAATCCATTTGGAGCAAGATTTGACAAAAATGGCTTTGACACAGTTTTTTTTGCTCTTGATTTAGTTTTTAAAACAAAACTATGTCAAAGAAAAAAATGTTTTTCAGTTTCAATTTTTTGGCAGTTTTGAGTTATAAAATGATTAAAAATGATAAATTAGAGCCCTCTGACAAATTTCAATCCATTTGGAGCAAGATTTGACAAAAATGGCTTTGACACAGTTTTTGACACAGTTTTTTTGCTCTTGATTTGGTTTTAAAACAAAACTACAAAGTTTTTTTCAGTTTCAATTTTTTGAGTTTTGAGTTATAAAATGATTAAAAATGATAAATTAGAGCCCTCTGTCAAAGATTTGACAAAAATTTTTTGACACAGTTTTTCAATTTAGTTTTTTTGTCAAAGCAGTTTTGAGTTATAAAATGATTAAAAATGATAAATTAGAGCCCTCTGACAAATTTTTATCCATTTGGAGCAAGATTTGACAAAAATGGCTTTGACACAGTTTTTTTTGCTCTTGATTTAGTTTTTAAAACAAAACTATGTCAAAGAAAAAAATTTTTTTCAGTTTCAATTTTTTGGCAGTTTTGAGTTATAAAATGATTAAAAATGATAAATTAGAGCCCTCTGACAAATTTTTATCCATTTGGAGCAAGATTTGTTTTCAAAACAAAACTACAAAGAAAAAAAAGTTTCAATTTTTTGGCAGTTTTGAGTTATAAAATGATTAAAAATGATAAATTAGATCCCTCTGACAGTTTTTTTGCTCTTGATTTAGTTTTTAAAACAAAACTATGTCAAAGAAAAAAATTTTTTTCAGTTTCAATTTTTTGGCAGTTTTGAGTTATAAAATAACTAAAAATGATAAATTAGAGCCCTCTGACAAATTTTTATCCATTTGGAGCAAGATTTGACAAAAATTGCTTTGACACAGTTTTTGACACAGTTTTTTTGTTCTTGATTTAGTTTTCAAAACAAAGCTATGTCAAAGAAAAAAATTTTTTCAGTTTCAATTTATTAGCAGTTTTAAGTTAGAAAATGATTATTGACACAGTTTTTTTGCTCTTGATTTAGTTTTTAAAACAAAACTATGTCAAAGAAAAAATTTTTTTTCAGTTTCAATTTTTTGGCAGTTTTGAGTTATAAAATGATTAAAAATGATAAATTAGAGCCCTCTGACAAATTTTTATCCATTTGGAGCAAGATTTGACAAAAATGGCTTTGACACAGTTTTTGACACAGTTTTTTTTGCTCTTGATTTAGTTTTTAAAACAAAACTATGTCAAAGAAAAAAATTTTTTTCAGTTTCAATTTTTTGGCAGTTTTGAGTTATAAAATGATTAAAAATGATAAATTAGAGCCCTCTGACAAATTTTTATCCATTTGGAGCAAGATTTGACAAAAATGGCTTTGACACAGTTTTTGACACAGTTTTTTTGCTCTTGATTTAGTTTTTAAAACAAAACTATGTCAAAGAAAAAATTTTTTTTCAGTTTCAATTTTTTGGCAGTTTTGAGTTATAAAATGATTAAAAATGATAAATTAGAGCCCTCTGACAAATTTCAATCCATTTGGAGCAAGATTTGACAAAAATTGCTTTGACACAGTTTTTGACACAGTTTTTTTTGCTCTTGATTTAGTTTTTAAAACAAAACAGTTTTGAGTTATAAAATGATTAAAAAGATAAATTTTTGGAAAACAAAGTTTTTTTGCTCTTGATTTAGTTTTCAAAACAAAACTTCAAAGAAAAAAATGTTTTTCAGTTTCAATTTTTTTTAAAATGATTAAAAATGATAAATTAGAGCCCTCTGACAAATTTTTATCCATTTGGAGCAAGATTTGACAAAAATTGCTTTGACACAGTTTTTGACACAGTTTTTTTTGCTCTTGATTTAGTTTTTAAAACAAAACTATGTCAAAGAAAAAAATTTTTTTCAGTTTCAATTTTTTGGCAGTTTTGAGTTATAAAATGATTAAAAATGATAAATTAGAGCCCTCTGACAAATTTCAATCCATTTGGAGCAAGATTTGACAAAAATTGCTTTGACACAGTTTTTTTGCTCTTTATTTAGTTTTTAAAAAAAAACTATGTCAAAGAAAAAAATTTTTTTCAGTTTCAATTTTTTGGCAGTTTTGAGTTATAAAATGATTAAAAATGATAAATTAGAGCCCTCTGACAAATTTCAATCCATTTGGAGCAAGATTTGAAAAAAAATGCTTTGACACAGTTTTTGACACAGTTTTTTTGCTCTTGATTTAGTTTTTAAAACAAAACTATGTCAAAGAAAAAAATTTTTTTCAGTTTCAATTTTTTGGCAGTTTTGAGTTATAAAATGATTAAAAATGATAAATTAGAGCCCTCTGACAAATTTTTATCCATTTGGAGCAAGATTTGACAAAAATTGCTTTGACACAGTTTTTGACACAGTTTTTTTTGCTCTTGATTTAGTTTTTAAAACAAAACTATGTCAAAGAAAAAAATTTTTTTCAGTTTCAATTTTTTGGCAGTTTTGAGTTATAAAATGATTAAAAATGATAAATTAGAGCTCTCTGACAAACTTCAATCCATTTGGAGCAAGATTTGACAAAAATTGCTTTGACACAGTTTTTGACACAGTTTTTTTTGCTCTTGATTTAGTTTTTAAAACAAAACTATGTCAAAGAAAAAATTTTTTTTCAGTTTCAATTTTTTGGCAGTTTTGAGTTATAAAATGATTAAAAATGATAAATTAGAGCCCTCTGACAAATTTTTATCCATTTGGAGCAAGATTTGACAAAAATTGCTTTGACACAGTTTTTGACACAGTCAAAGAAAAAAATGTTTTTCAGTTTTTTTTTGCTCTTGATTTAGTTTTTAAAACAAAACTATGTCAGTTTTTTTGCTCTTGATTTAGTTTTTAAAACAAAAAAGAAAAAATTTTTTTCAGTTTCAATTTTTTGGCAGTTTTGAGTTATAAAATGATTAAAAATGATAAATTAGAGCCCTCTGACAAATTTTTATCCATTTGGAGCAAGATTTGGCAAAAAGTTTTTGACACAGTTTTTTTTCTCTTGATTTAGTTTTCAAAACAAAACTATTGAAAAAAATTTTTTTCAGTTTCAATTTTTTGGCAGTTTTGAGTTATAAAATGATTAAAAATGATAAATTAGAGCCCTCTGACAAATTTTTATCCATTTGGAGCAAGATTTGACACAGTTTTTTTTGCTCTTGATTTAGTTTTTAAAACAAAACTATGTCAAAGAAAAAATTTTTTTTCAGTTTCAATTTTTTGGCAGTTTTGAGTTATAAAATGATTAAAAATGATAAATTAGAGCCCTCTGACAAATTTCAATCCATTTGGAGCAAGATTTGACAAAAATTGCTTTGACACAGTTTTTGACACAGTTTTTTTGCTCTTGATTTAGTTTTCAAAACAAAACTATGTCAAAGAAAAAAATTTTTTTCAGTTTCAATTTTTTGGCAGTTTTGAGTTATAATGAGTTTTGAGTTATAAAATGATTAAAAATGATAAATTAGAGCCCTCTGACAAATTTCAATCCATTTGGAGCAAGATTTGACAAAAATTGCTTTGACACAGTTTTTGACACAGTTTTTTTTGCTCTTGATTTAGTTTTTAAAACAAAACTATGTCAAAGGAAAAATTTTTTTCAGTTTCAATTTTTTGGCAGTTTTGAGTTATAAAATGATTAAAAATGATAAATTAGAGCCCTTCTGATAAATTTTTATGCATTTGGAATTAATCTTTAAAAATTAGAATTTGAAACAAAAAATATTAAGAAAACGAATTTTAACTTCCATTTTCGTTAAGAGAACAGATTTTTAAATTCTCTTAGCATTCTCTACATTACGGTAATGAAACTCATTAAAGGTTTGTTTTGAAGACTATGCACGAACAAAAAGTATTTATTAAATGTTTATTCTTGTTTACTACATTTGAAAACATTATTTGATACTTCCTATTAATATAGTATTTATTACAATAAATTGAATAACTTTTATAATTTGCTTCATAGCTCATCATTAAATATCTATATCAGCTAAGTTCTTTTTAGTTATTTAAAAGTTTTGACCTGAAGTTAATTGGTATCGAAGAATCGTAGAAAATTTTACTAAAAATGCGCGATTTCTTGTTCTTGACTTTAGTCTTACAAAGTTCTTGTTGGATGATGGAAAAAATGGGAAAAAGAATCACACAATGTCCCGCTATAATTTTTAGGTAAAAAATTGAAATAAGACACCGTGGATTGAATACAGTCGTTTGGTTATGTTGATTACTCGAGAGGAGTTGTTTCTTCTTTCACCAAAAATTCGACAATTTCTTCTTCTACGTTGCTTGCGTCGGCATCTAATTTATCAGTGTCAATATCTAAAAAAAAATATTTTTTTAAAAATTTTTTCACAAAAAAAAATTTGATTTTAAGAACTTACTGTTGCGTAATTGTAAACGTTTGAGTTTTTGATCTTCCCATTCGACAATACGTTTCTGTCTGTATTCCATGAATTGTTCACGGAGTTTGGCGCGTTTCTCGAGAAGTTCCTTGGATGCTCGTGTCATTCTCATACGATCCTTGCTCTCGAATTGTTGATAGTATTTCTTCAAGTTCTTCTTGATTTCCTTCTGTTGTTCGACAGAAAGTAGCGTTGGGGGACGAGGACGCCATGAGAATTGAATAAAGTTTTTCAAGTTGCATCGCTTAAGGATTCGACCTTGGAACGACCATAAGTAATATCCGTGATCTTCTTTAACCTGAAAAATTATTTACAACAAAAAAAAGTTATAAAATTATTAAAAAAATGTGTTTGTGCACAAATTTACTTTATATGAAGAAACTCCTGTCATGACATATCTTCCTGTTGGGTCCCATTCAACGTCAGAAGCTCGATAATGATCTCCGCTGTTCATCGTAACAAAGTCATTTGTATCGACAAACTCGAATGAGCCTCCTTGTAAGTTTGCAAGAACGACAAATTGCCCTCTCGGAGACCAAAATAGATGACTGCAAACTTTCTTCTCCATTTTTTTGATCAATTGTGGTTTTTGCCCTTTCTTCGTTTCGTAAAAACTAACGCTTGCATTACTTGCTTCGCCGTGAATAATGGCAAATTTGCATCCAACGGGCTCCCATGCGAACGCATGAATATTTTCCTTGATTTCAACCGAGTCAACGGGTATATCCTTCTCGCGCATATGGAAAATTTCAAAGTTATAGAACATTCCGTAATATTTTGGTTCGGTATCTTTCTTGTCCTTTTTGCATTTTGTATACCGATCTACTTTAACGCACAAATAATCGCCAGATTTTTGCCAATGAATATTACAGTCAGCTACGTTGAACAAATTCTTCGTACGAATTTCACGTTTGCGAGGAATCTCGAGTAACGTTACTTTCGCCGGGACATCAGTCTCTTCCGCAACCCAATAAGCTATGACATTTTCCGTCGGAGACCAACTGAAACTCTTGATTCCGGGTACTTTGATGGATTTCATTTCGAGCAAATAGAAACTGGGTGTTTCGTAAATATGGATTGCTCCATCGCCCATCGAAGCAACATATTTGTCGTCTTTCGACCATTTGAACATCGAAATGTTATCCATGTTCTCGTTGACGAACGAACGCTTTTCCAATCCGCTTCGGATATCCCAAATTGTGATCTTTTGCCCGCTTGGCGATGGACCGTATGTTACCAAATATTGTTCACACGGCGAAAAATCGACTATTTGCGTTGAGGGATGTGCGAATTTGTTGACTTTCGTGAAACTTGTGCCTCCCCATAGCATAACGCCTTGCTTATGGAAAGTTACGATGTACGTGCCATTGGGGGACCATTTAATAAAGTTCTCCGTGAATTTCTCACGCGTTAACAGCTCCGTGAGTTCAGGTTGCGTATTCTGCCAAAATTGAACTTGAACGCTGTTGGGAATCGTTTCAGCAACGACGCAAAATTGATCGTGCGCATCAGGCTCCGACAAGAAATTGTACAAATCATTTTGCACTTTGAAGGGTTGCGGTTCAGGAGGAGACCATTCTTCGGGGATATGCTCGTACTTCGAAAAGTCGGTGAAAAGATTCACATTGAATGTGTGTGCCTTATCGAGACGATGATTATTCAACACTTTAACAGCTTCTTCAGCACTCGTGCTATCCTTGTATTCCAAGAAAGCGAATCCTTTCGTGTTTCCTTCTTCGTCTTTTGGATACTCGACATTCACGATTGTTCCGCAAGTACCGAAAATCTTCCGGATAATGCTATTTAACTTATCTTGACGAGTTGGACCTACTTTCGGGATATTATCTACAACAACGACATTTTCCATGCCTGCGAAAAAAAATATATGTCAACGATTAGCGAATTCAACAAGAGGTTAAAACAATTTTGTGTGTTTGGTTAAAACATTTTTTCAAACATACCATCGGTTTCACATGGCTTCTTTTTCAATAAATCAGCCAAGAGCTCTGTAAAGAAAAGAAAAAACTCGAAATTAGCATTGGAGGGCTTTTACTTTTTCCATGTTTCTTATGATAAATTTTTGCATAAATGCTTTCGTGTCCATTTTTGTCAAATCTCGTACAGAAATCAATACAGCTACGAGGCGGCTCTTACCTTCGTCAGTTATATCATCTACGAATCCTTCGGGATCCTCGAAATCGGGCTCTTCTTCATCGCCGCTGTATTCTTCGTTTTTTTTCCTCGCCATTTTTCACTGGTTCGCTTTTATCACTCGCTTTTGAGGGGCTTTTTTATTGAAAAATAAAATCCGACACGTGAAAATTCGACTGCGGGAACTCTGTTCAATAAACTTTGTTTCATTCAGTCAACCCATTTGACGTTGTCAAATAAAATAGGGCTTTACAAAAAATTTTTTTTTTCCTTCCATATCCCCTCTCTTCAAAAAAACGGGATAAAAATTTTTATTTTTAAATCCTTTTTTTCTCGTGAATGAGTTTTCCAATGAAAAATTATGAAAAATGAAAATTTTTAAATAAATTTCCTTTCATAATTATTTAAATTTTAATACAAGACAAAAAAATACTTCGTAAACGTTAAGTGAAAAACAAGTTTTCTGCGCAAGTTTTCCGCCCGCTTTTCAAGCTTTCCATCCAATTTCCAAATGTCAAAAAAAGGATAAAAATTGAAAATGGTGAATTGATGCCGCAGGATTAAATTTCAATTTTATCAATTAAATTCACATCGGATCATCATGAATTTCTCTCCATTCAGTACACATTTTCCCGGAATTCATCAATTTGTATCGACAACGCAGGAAAACAATTCGGGAAACAATCAAACGCGATATAACACAAACACTTCAAGTAGCTCAACATCAAACAACAATACAAACAATCTTTCGAATAATTTCAATCAGACAAAATTTCGGAATGATTTGGAGACAAATGTTGTTTCGACAAATAATATTATCAACAAATACGTGAATCAAACAGCAACAACGGCACAATATGGAACAGTTTCGTATTCTCAGCCCAATAACGATACGAAAAGTAATTTGACCCTTTCCAACAGCAATTACCAAATTACGAATAATCTTCAGATGAAAGATAATGTTATTCAACAACAACATTCCGACTTAACGCAAGATATTACAGCATTATTGCAGCAAACTGATACGAAACGCGTTTTGCAGAACGTGAACACGAGTTGGCAAACATTAACAACGCCAGCTACTTCAGTTGCGGATTATCTTTCGCATCTTCCTGCGAGTACTTTACCATTGTCTCTTCATCATTTCTTGAAATACTCTGCGGAAAATATCAAGAAGGAGACTCAAAATCCATTAACGGTAAGTTTTTGACTCAAAAAAAAATTTTTTTTTTTTGAAAATTTGGAAAAAAAAATTTTTTCTCTTCGTAAAACGCCTTCTCATGAAACTTACCCTGAACAATGTTTTTCATCAAAAAAAAAAAAAAAAAATTTTTTTTTTGAAAATTTGGAAAAAAAAATTTTTCTCTTCGTAAAACGCCTTCTCATGAAACTTACCCTGAACAATGTTTTTCATCAAAAAAAAAAAAAAAAAAAATTTTTTTGAAAATTTGGAAAAAAAATTTTTTTCTCTTCGTAAAAACCTTCCCATGAAAAAAAATTTTTTTTTTCAAAATTTGGAAAAAAAAAATGTTTCTCTTCGTCATTTGCCTTCCCATGAAACTTACCCTGAACAATGTTTTTCATCAAAAAAAAAAAAAAAAAAAAAAATTTTTTTTTGAAAATTTGGAAAAAAAAATTTTTTCTCTTCGTAAAACGCCTTCTCATGAAACTTACCCTGAACAATGTTTTTCATCAAAAAAAAAAAAAAAAAAAAAAAAAAAAAAAAAAAAAAAAAAAAAAAATTTTTCTCTTCGTAAAATGCCTTCCCATGAAACTTGTCCTACTTTTTAATTTAATTTTTTTCTTTTTTCAGACAATCGACATATCTCAAACCCAAACGACGACATCTCAAATCAACTTGAATAACTTAACTTCAAGTCTTCTTCCATCAACGACTTCTATCGCTAATATTATTCAACAGCAACAATTACAACAACAGAATCAGTCACAAACGATCATCACACAGCCCGTTACTACAAATAACATCCAAAATTCTACTCAATTGCAACAAAATACAAACTTACAAAACATTCAAGTTGTTCAAAATCAAGTAAATGTAAATCAAGGAAATGCATCTCAAGTCAATAACACGACAAATAACGTATCAAATACGCAACAACAAGTAACTCAAGCAACAACTCCTGCTGTCAAAAAGCAAAAAAAGAAGAAAAAGAAACCGCCAAAGGAGAGAAAACCAAGACTCAAGCCCGGAGAAGTTCGTTTAACGACAGCTTTGGATGGCAGTACGTTATACGAATGTCCCGATTGTCAAGTTTGTTATCCTGAACGAGGAATTCTTGAACAACACATGATAGGACATAATTTGGAAAGAAAATTTGTGTGTGATGTGTGCAATGCTGGATTAAAACGCAAAGATCATCTCACACGTCACAAGCAATCTCATAATCCGCAACGCCCGTTTATTTGTACTTTTTGTATGAAAGGCTTCAAACGAAAGGAACAATTGACGCTCCACGCTGTTATTCACAGCGGCGAAAAACGACATGTTTGCTCCGAATGCGGTAAAGGTTTTTATCGCAAAGATCATTTGAGAAAGCATACAAGAAGTCATATTGCTCGTCGATTAAAGGCGGAATTGAATCAGGGACAACCCGGAGAGAATGGAGAAGCTCAAGATGGAGCTCAAACAAATGTACAACAAATTCAGAATACGAATGGAAATATTCAACAACAACAGGGAAATGGACAGCAACAACATTTGAATAATATTCAACAGTCTCTGATCCAACAACAAATTGTTCAAGCTCAGCAACTGCAGGCTCAGTTGCAACAACATGGACAAATAATGTCTTAAATTTACTTTGCTGTGTTTTTTTTTCTTGTCATGAATGTGAAATTAAATAACTAGTCACTATTTTTATACAATATCGATTGTAATTCTATCGTAAAAATATATTTTTTGCATATAAAAGATTTGGAGCGGCCTAAATGTGAAATTAAATAACTAGTCACTATTTTTATACAATATCGATTGTAATTCTATCGTAAAAATATATTTTTTGCATATAAAAGATTTAAACTTTTCCTCTGAAGGCTCTGAATTTCTGATATTCCTTATACAATAAGTTGTAAATGTCTCGCGTCGCTTCTTCGCTACTTCTGAGGATGAATTTATGATGATGACTGTCAGTTATGTCGATCAAAGAGTAACAAATATTCTTAAAAATGTTTTTCACTTTGTCATGTAAAGTCGTTGAACGTTTGCTTGCGGTCATTGTTTCGATCACAGACGTGATGAGGAAAGGAGTAACTAATTTCAGTGCTCTATCGTGTTTGATAAGTTGATTCGTTATCCTAAAAAAGGCAAAAAATTATTTAAAAAAATATTTTTCAAAAAAAAAAAAAAATTTCTTACTTTTCAAGTTTATGTGCCAAATCAGCTAACAACGAAATTTCCGAATTATTCAAAGCCTCATCCATGGGGCGTTCACTTCTGTACAAACTGATAACTAAAAGCAAATCTTTGAACAATAACAACAATGAAGGCAAATAATTCATCGTTTGATCGGATCGTTGTGTCACTAAAATGAACATCAATTCAGCCATCAATTTGTGAAGATCGACAAATGTTGTAACGCTTTCCATATCAACAACTTTTAGGTTTTTCAAGTTAATTTTCAACATGAAACTAATACATTCGTTTACCATATCCGATGAAATAGGAACTCGAATGTTCGAAGAAACGGCAATTTGTGTTCGAAGGATTTCCTTTACCAACGAAACGCATTCTTGAGACGTTAAAACTTTGTCTTCAAACGTGTGCGAGACAATTTGAGACAAAATTTGTCTTGCATAGATACCAAAAGTGTTGTTTTTCTCCAAAGCATCGTTAGTTTTGCTCTTGCTGATTCCATGTTCAGCGATTTCAAGCAAAATTCGTGTGGCGTGACTTACAGATTGGAAATTTGTTGGAGCGGATTTTACAGTTTCTTCAATTTCTTTGCAGATTGTTTCAAGTTCTTCTTTTGTTTTGAGCCCGAAAATGAGAGAAATTATATTTTTCTTCGCTTTATCCAAAGCAGAGCCTTGATCAATTTTCTCAATAGACAAGATTTGGATAAATTTGTCCCATAAACGTTGAAGTAATCCAGAAATTGTCTCTGATTCAAGTTGGAATTTCGTTTTGTTTTCAAGAATTATTATTGCTAAATTTGTATTTTCATCATCGCCATTAGAACCCTGTAACGAAAAAATGTTAGTTTGTTGAAAATTTTAGGAAACAAACAAAAATTATAATTACCATTGCTTTTAAATATTTCGTCAAAAGTTTGTTATGTTCTTCTACAAGATCATCCGTCTTATTTTTTCTACCGATATAGGACTTTAACAAAACTTGAAACGATTCACTCGAGTTCTTGATAAACTTTTTTTCAGATTTTGACAATTCTTCAGCATTTTCTGTTGCAATTTCCGAAGTTATATATGAAAATATCGCATCAGCATATTTGTACTCAAGTTTTTCGAGTTCATCTTTTGTAAATTGCTTGTTTTTGATGTAATGAACCTGAAATTTACATAAAAATTAAATTAAAATTGAATTTAACAAAAATTAAAAAAAAACTCACAGTTGATAAACATTTCAATATAACAGTACAAAGATCAAGAACTGGCTTGGAAGCATCCTTCTTCAGTCTTTTAACGAATTTTTTGATAGTTTCGTATGTTACATCAGTCATGTAAAAGATTGATTGGTTGAAAATATCATGAAGAAGTTCTTTTTCTCCATCGATTTGTGTTAAAGTCGTCAATAGAAGATCAATTGTGTAATATTGAAAGATATCAGGGAAGTCATCTGGGAAGTGAAGCAATACCGATAAACATCCCATAACTCTTTTACGTTCATCAATGTGACTTTCGCTTGTACCCAAGTCAGTTAAAAGTCCCAACAAAAGCCCAAAAATGATAGTTTTGCATTCCCTCGAAACATTTCCAAGAGGTAAATGACACAAAAGATCAATATTTGTCGAATCGTGTCGAACTTCTTTCGTTTTTTCAGATTTCAAAAGTGCCTCACTAATAGCAGAAGTCACGTAAGTAACATTTAGTTCTAAAATTTCAGCAAAATCGATATTTTCAAGTGTTGATTTCTTCGTTGAACAAATATCTTTGAATGCCATTAAAGATACTAAATTTGCCATTTCCGATATTTCCATGAAATCTTTCTTGATGAATGAAATTTTTTGTGTTTGCGGTGTTTTTAGCAACATTTCCGCTACTTTTGTTAATTGTTTTCTATCCAAATGTTCGATAAACCAAGTATTAACGGCATCGTCGTTCAATAAGGCAATTGTTAATTTTTCGTCAGACATTACAAGATCAACTAAATTACTCCAGTTCTTCTTGAATCCTTTGTTGCCTTCGAATAACAATGCAGAATGCACTTTTTGTAAGTGAATAAGTCCAATGTTGTAACAGCATTCGAATTTTCCGAAATTTTTGATTCGTTGCTCGATTAATTTCCATTCCTCTTGATCCAAATAGTCGAAAAGTTGTTTTGATTGCTTCTTCAAATCCAATTCCGGCAAATCAGGATATTGCTCTTTCAGAGTTTTGTCAGTTGCTATCGAGTCAGGACAATAATTCCACAAAAGGGACTCAAAACTACTGAATTCATAGGAAATTGAGAGAAAAGCGTTGATGAGACGTCGATTGTGTTCCATATGAAGAAGTGCCTTGCCAAAAGTCTTCAAAAGATCCTTCATTACATCACATCGTTCGACAATGACGTCCCAATAGAGATGTGATTGCTCTGCAAGTTGATTGTTTGATAAAAATTGACACAACAAACACGAAAGCAAATCAATGATGAACAATTTGTTTTCCGTTGCAGATGAATCGAGAGTTGAAAGTTCTTCTTTCAAGAACTCACACAAAAGTCTCCATGCTGTCATCATTTGTCGCGACGTTAAAAGCGATATAAGATGAGAAAACTCTTCACTCGTTGCATCATAAGGCCAAGCATATGCAATTTCTTTAAATTTTGATGTCTCATTTGGTTCGAGAAGCGTTTCATCTAATACAGAAGTTGACGAATTGAGTTCTGTTGCTTCGCCGTTTCCTTGTTTTTGTTTTTTCGAACTGCTTTTTCCATCATTCAGAGCTTTTCGTTTCAATTTCTTTGGAATTTCGTAACTTTCGAGCTTTTCTCTTACAGCTTTGATCAAATAAACGACAAAATATTCTCCTCGTCGTAAATCGTTCGTCATACGAATGATGGTTTTTACGAATTTCTCATACAACTCGTTGATTGCCATTGTTCCTTTGGTAACAAACATGCAATTTACCAAAACAGAAAACGATCTTCTCTCCATGATCAATGGATTGTAAGAAACTGTCGTAACTACCAATTCCAACACTTTGCTCGTCATTGTCTCATAGTATTCAGTACAAATATTTTCCATCTTTTCACGCAAATATTCGATCATGTCAACTTCATCTACGACTTCTTGTTTACGTATCTTGATATCATATTTTTTCAATAATTTGATGAAATTAATTGTCGATTCGAGACAATCTTCGACAGAAAGAACTTCTAATGCTGGATTATAAAGACGTTCGAAAAGAAATTCCAAAAATGATGAATTTACGGTTTTGTAAGCTCTTAAAAAGCCTTCGATCAAAACAAAAAATGTCTCTTTCGATGCATTTTCCGTGTCAAAAACATTGACGAGGTCTTCATTTGTTTCGCCATCAATTATTTTAGTATAAAGCTCCAAATTTTCTTCGATAAAATACAATTGTTGCAAGAAATTGAGCAAATCCGTTCGAGACGACGGGATTTCATGTTGTTCTTGAGTGTTGACAAAAGCAGTAAATGGTCCAAGAATCGTTTCATAAAACATTTGACGGAAATCCGTATTGATACGTGCTCCTTTAACGTAATGAGCAAGATCATCAATTATTTTTTGAAGTAAATTACTGTCAACATCCTCAAAGAATGCCTTGCTCGAAGCATATTCAAATATTGTAGCAATGACATTTGCATATTTCTCCAAATTTCCTTTGAAGAATTTTTTGTAGCAATTATGCTCGATGATTTTCACGAGACTTTCGAGAATTCCTTTGTTTGGAGACTTTGATGTCTTGTTAGCTTCTGTACAAATTGTTTCGACAATTGTTTCTTGCATTCTCACACTGATAGCAGTTGATGGAAAAGACATCGAAAGAAATTGATTCACAACTTTCCATCCATCGTCGAAATTTTCTCCTGATTTTATCAAAGTTTTGCGATACTCGGGCAACTTTTCGCAGAAATATTCAAAAACAGTTTCATACTTTGTGTTTAATGGAAATTCTGGAGATTGAATAATTTTCATTCCAAAATTTAAACTTTCGGGAAAAGTTTCATAGTTGTTTTGAAGCCACGATCGAAGTCCTTTAAAACAAAATTCGAATTAAAAAATGACTTTCAATAAGAGAAAATGATATTTACCTTCAGCGTGATCCATTTTTGAGGATAGTTAAGTTGAAAAGTACTTTAAATTCAATTATTTAATGAGTCTTTAAAATCGACTTCAACTCCATGTGGATTTGTTTACTTTTTTGAATATTTGACAGATGGTAAGGGCGATACAATTATCAAAAATGTTTTATGCCTCTAAAAATTTAAATGAAAACAATCAAAATTTTCAACAGAATTTCTAAAACTTTTACATTGTTTTGTACAAAAATATTTAAAATTATTATAATTCTTTAAAAAATTGTATTTTTCTTTCACAAAAATTGAAAAATTTCTTGAAAAAATAATAAAGTGAATATTTTCAAACATTGTATCGCCCTTCTGTAATGTCAACAAAAAATAAGGGAAAAATTTTTGTGATTTCCGAAAAAATAGTTCAAAAATGGCAACAGTAATAAAATATGTTGGTCGAACATCGAATCAAGTAGGCAAGACAGTTTGGGAGATTGTTGGCAACTTGAAGAACTTCGGTGTCGGGCGTTATTTCAAGCGAAATTCCTTCGAAAGATATCCCGAACCTTGTTACATGCGGATCTTGAAAGTCGAAGCTTTGCCCGAAGAACCAAATCGCAAAGTTCGTGTTTATGTTGAGAGAGTATTTCGAGGACATCGTATCGATAGACCTGTTGAAATGGAATCGACAACATACAAGCCAGATTTTATTTTGATGCCACGAGATTGGACTCCGCCGCCATTACCTGAGGTTAAAATAAGAGAAGTGCCGAGTACGATGGATTTACCGCCCATGTTAAAAGAACTTATGTGCATCGAAAAAGAAACAGACACAATACCAAAAATACCGCTGAAACTCAAACAGGGCATGTATAATTTCTACAAGCCCAAAGCGGAGGCATAAAAGTGACTTTTTTAAGATAGAACATAAATAAAATTATTAGAATAAATTGTAGAAGTTGTTGTTTTTTCAATTTGGTTTGTGCTTTATTCCAACAATTTACATATTATATTTCAAAAATTTAAGAAAAAAAGATAAAAATTCTTAAAATTAATTGATGTCTTAAATAAAGTTTTAAAACAAAGGCAACGAATGTTGTTAGTATATGTATTAAAGAATACATTTAGAATTTTAAATGATAAAAAATATTATGTACCGTATTTACATCTCTTCAAACAATTTTCAATTGTAAAAAAATAATTTTAACCTAATTAACTTTAAAAAACATTTTTAGTAACTTTTATCACAATAAGGTCATTTTATGGAAAAATCCCGGTTTTTAGTCGTCATCGCTTAGACAAATAACTTCAATGCCTTTTTTGACAGAAACTACTTCAACTACATCGTCATCGTCGCTATCCTCAATTTTTTCTTGTTTCACATTTGTTGTTGGCTGAGATGTTGGCAATTTCACATCAGGATACAACATTTTAAGGGCATCTAATTTGAGGAGTAAATTTATTTTCTTTTCTTCTTCTTCCGATTTTGTTTTTGTTAAACGAAGAGATTTCGTTTCGAGATCCAGAATTTCCTTTTGTGACTGTCGAAGTAATTAAAATTAAATTTTTGTTTAAAAAAAATTTTTTTTTTTGTAACTCACCGTTTGCAAAATTTGAAGAACATCCCAATTGGTAAACTTTTGTTCAGGGAAACAATCTTCTGCTAATTTAATAAGCAATATTTTGAGGTATTGATTTTTGTCGTACTTTTCCAAATAGGCGAGTTGATCCCATGATTGCTTCAATGAAATGCCTCCTTGTCTCGTGATGATCTACAAAAAACAAAAATTATGAATTTTTTTACAAAGAAATTTAAAAATTTTAAAAACATACCATTTTTCGAGGTACTTTATTGGGATCATGTTCAGGATATTTGTCAACAATTTCCTTGTTTGTTTCAAATCTCCAATTCAGCATGAAATTTTCAGGGATGAAACTATGCACAAGTCCTCGCAAATAACGATTTAGGTACAAAATTGATTGTCCCGTCATGAATTGTCGACGAACGTAATATCCATCCGAATTTCGCATCTTGAGAATTAATTTGTTCACTCGTTTTTCTGCAATAATACGACCAATCGCAATAACGTTACTGATGTAAAAGCCATGAACGACGTCAGTTTCTGTTGCTGAAACTGTTGATGCTGTCGAAGTAGTTGAATTTGTCGAAAGTTTGTTAGTTACAGGAACAGATTTTTCATCTTCTTTTTTGATAACAACTTGAGATTTCGCCGGTAATGTTGTTTTAGCATCCGTTGATGAAGGTTTAATTGTTACTGTTTTAATTGCAGGCATTGCTGAAGAATCTTTCTTGTTTTGATCAGGAGTTAAGGATCTTACTGTAATTGCTGATGGCAACGTTTTTTGAATATTTTGTACTTTTTTGTTGTCTACAGGTGTTTTTTCAATTTTAATAACTGGCGGAGGAGGAACATCATTAACTTTTTTACTTTCAGTCTCCTCTGTGTTACGAACAACTGAGGTAATTTGAACGCCTGAATTCGTTTTTATGGCAAGACGTTTCACTACATTTGGTCTTATCAGTTCTTTCGAAGTACTTGGTTTATCTGACAAAGCAGAATTTTGTCCTACAGGCTTTACTTGTGTTTGATTTGCAACAACTGTTGGAGCTGTTTTCATCAACTTTACTCCTTTTTGTAACATCATCGTTTTCATCGACTTTACAGCACTCAGGGGAAGAGAAATACGCTTTCCCGTTAATTTGTGATCTGTTATTCCTGTTTCAGGTAACGATGTTCGTTTAACTACTTGAACAGGTTTGAGACCTGTACCTGGTTTGATAGCATATCCGCCTTCGCCAGCTTTCTTCAATAACGTTACTTTCAACGGATTTGTCGGATTTTCTAACTTTTGACGTTTCAAGTCGTTGTTTATCATTTCGCGTGAAACTCGTTTCAAGACAAGTCGTTTTGCTGTGTTTTCCTCATCTGAACTCTCGTTTTTGGGAATCAACTTTGGATCAGTTATCGCTGTTTGTACTTGACTAATGACAAAAGGTAGTTTTTCGCTGTTTGTCTTGTCAAGTGACTTTTTCTTCACAATAACTTTTCGCACTTTTGGACTTGGTTCGCCTTCGGGACTTGTTGAATCTCCATCTTTCTTCGGATATAGCCAACTTCCGATTGTTGCACGATCTCTCTTAACTTTGTATTTTTCTTCGTACGTTTCACGATCGATAATTTTTCCATCGACATTTTGACACAACACGTAATCGATATCGCTTTTCATGCTATAAGGCCCGAAAAAGATGCAATTTGATCGTCTTGGCGTCGCATAAATTTCGGGAAATTTGTCGTTCATTGTGACACGCACCGTTTTCGAATGTGTTTTTGCGAGTTGAAGTGCATACGTTACTTTATCGTACGATAAGTAATCTTCCCAATTCGGAATGAAAATGTCTGAAAAGTCATTTTCGATTTGTAACATGAACCAACGTTGATGAGCAACTTCGGGAATTGGCAAGAACAAACTTCGAATTGATGGCATGTTTTCAGTTGAACAAATTTTGATGTTTGTTTTATAGACGGGAGGCTTTACAGGAGCTTTTTCCTTCTTTTCTACAGGTACTTCGTCAAAATTAATTTCAGATTCACGACGATGATGCAACATATTGAATAAATGATTGATTTTTGCCGATAATACAGGATGCGTTTGAGGCGTGGGACGCGCAATTATTCCATGTTGTTGATAATTTGTCTCACTATTGACGAAACCCGTGATACGCCAAAAGTTTATGCCTCCGTAAAGAACGAGAGAAAGATTTTTCGTCTTTTCATTCTCTACTTTGAGCAACAACATTTTCGAGTACAATGATAATCCGGGAGTTTCGACTGTACAATCTCGAATATTTTTAATCTCCTCCAAATATTCAATCGTTGGGTAATTTCCTGCTTGTGTTACGACTACAGCACATCGATTTCCAATACAACGGATTTCCCAAACAGACAATAAGCCCTGTTGAAATCCTTGAATCATGCATCGCCATGTGAAAAAGTACATTTTGGATTGAGTCGGTTCAACAAGTGTTGGCGAATTTTGTTTTTGTAATTTACAGATGTATTGCATGGCTTTACTGATCATCGTATTGATATGTTGTACCTTCTTCTTACCGATTTCCGAAGCTACGTCAGAGGGTTCAATTGCTAACGTGCCTTGAGATGAAGGAATTTCTTCTTTTTCTGTTTCTTCTTGAACTCCTTGTTCATGTTGAGAAGCCAAATCAAAGGAGAAATTGTTGGCTTTCTCATTTTCGGGTTGCAAAATGATGTTTATAATCAATTTTAAATCGACAAGTTTTGTTCTTCGGATGAGAGGATTGAAACGCAAGAAATCAGAACAGTTTGCTACTTCTTCATCGGTTTTTTCAATAATAAAAATCTGTAAAAAAAAAATATTTTTTTAAGGAAATTAAAAAAAAAATTAAAAAAAAATTCTTACAGTATTTTTTGTCTTTTTCAAGACTTTTGTGAAATCCAACTTTCCAGCGTAGAAATAATCCTTTTTGGCATAAATTTTATTTTTTCCTGTTGCCACTAAAATGACATTTTTCGTAATTAATGGCTTTAGCATCGATATTGTCATAATTTCTTCGGGACTGTTTCGAATGTTCAAACGAATGGGGCGTGTAAGTTTTTTGACACGTTTATTTTTGCCCATTGAATCATCTTGCTCTTCAGTAGCATCATCTTCTTCCGTTGTTACTTCTTGCTCTAAAGCTTTTTTGTCTGTTTGCTCTAATTTTCTTCGCAATTCTCGATGGAAATGACGTTCACACTCTTCCAATCTCTTTTTCAACAACGCTTCTGTGTAAGAATGTTTCTCTTCGTACTTTTTAATCGCTGTTTTCTTGAGATTTGTTTCGCGTGGATCTCGTTTTATGTATTTTCGATCAATTGGGAAGCATCGTTGTGCTGTATTCGTGTCAATTCGAACAAGATCTAACGAATCCAAATCCATCATACCTGAAGATGTTCTTCGAATTTTCGCTGAGGGCGATGTATTTGTTGAATTTGCTCCAGATGACGTACGACGATCACGTTTCAATGGCATTCGTGCGTCGTTTCGTTCAAATTCATAACGAGGCTTGCGATTTCCATACTCGTAACGTTCCATCAAACCTTCCTCGACATCGTCAAATGTAAAAGGACGCCCTTCAACAGCTTGTCCATTGCAAAAACACTTGTACAAGCGATGAACCATACACCACGGTTCAATTTGACTAACATGGTTTAATGGGCGTAATACGACATTGCAATGTTTCATTTGGAAAACAGCAGCTTCAAGAGGATCTTTCGGAGTATATTTTGTCTTTGTCAATTCCGTTAACGGGACAATTTCTGAACTTTCATCTGCAGCGATACTTGTTTTGCTCGGATCAACATAGTCACTGTAACGAGCAGGAACTTTCTTTGAGCGACGAGAGTGTTCACGATCTGATCCGGGAATCAAATAGGTACTGTTGTTTGAAAGAACGAGCGTTGGAGTGAAATCTTTTTCCATTGGAGCAAGACGAGCAGTTGCTTTTTCACGCAACGATTGAACTTCATCGCTCGTAAAATTACAATCCTGTGAAAATAGAAAAAAAATTAGATTTTTTTTTTGACAAATAAAAAAAAAATTCTTACTTTAATATCTTCTTGATGAAAACGGTTCGAAGCACAATTACATTCGATCATACAATCCTGTTTTTTACAATGATTCTTGAAAACGAGCGATGTAGATAAACTTTCACACACACATCCTTGTTCACAGTATTTTTCGCTACATTTTGCTGAAAGAAAAAAAAATTAGGATTTTATGATAAATTTGAGAAAATTTTCTTACTTGTTGGATTTTCTGCTGCTGTGATAAAAGTTGCATTTAGTTTCCTCAATTCTCGAACAATTTTTTTCGACAAAACTGTTTCTTTTACCGCCTTCACAGGAGCAACTTCCAAAGGTTTGTCATTTTGTGTGTAATCCAAATCGGGATCATTTTGAATGAAACTACTCTCTGACAATCCAATCGCTACCGAATTTGTCATTTCCGTGAGGATATCTGCGATTTCTTGTCCCAATTTGTCGTTTGGTTTGATGACATTTGTAAAAGTCAATGGCTTTTCAAGGTCTTCCGCGAGTTCCTTGTCTTCAATACTGATATTGGTACTGTGAGCGATTTCCTTTCGACGTCTTACCATAATTTTGTTTTGATTATTTGAATACGGAATTGGAAAGGAAAACTTTTTCTCGTCTCCGTCAATGTCTTTTTCATCTTTTTTCAACAGAGAGACGGAAAATCGTGCCCATGTCTCTGTGATATTCTCGTATGGCAACAAATATTTCAGATATGGATGAATTTTCGGATCTAATTGTCTTCCGACTTTTGGATGAACTTCCAATTCGACAGTAGGCATTGTGTACAACTCCAATGGACCTAAACATTCATCTGTACTGAGACGAGATGTTTGTTTACGAAGTTTTACACTCAAAGGAGCAGGTTTCATGTTTAACATCGTTTTGTCGTAATCAAGAAGTTTTTTGCTTGTCGTATGTTGTTCCTGTTCAGCATTCGCTTGCGGGATATTTAAGTTGAATTTCACATTCTTTGGCATTTTGATTGGTTTACAACACGGATTCTTGTTTTTGTACGCCAAATATTTGGGAAATGGGCTCGAAGTTGTTTTGAATTTCTTTTTGCCATCGAAATTTCCTCTACTTCCGAGCAAATTGCATTTTACGCCGTCAATGAAGAGAACTTTGTAGAAGAAACGATTCTTCTCAGTTTTGAGAAAACTCAAGGCACGCCAAGCATCTCGTCGATAAGGAACAGTCTCTTTTTGCAAAGCTGTCAACATGGGAAAGTTGAATTGGTAGTCGTAATCTTCGCGATTGATTTTCGCAAGTTCATTGTAAATCTTCGATTCGTTTTCCATCATGAGGAATTGGATGCCTTTCTTCTTTTGCATCAGTTGTCGTTTCTCATAGACTGTACGAGGACGTTCGAGATCCATGAATTTCTTTGGTTTCTCAAGATGCGGCGGCTTAATTCCCGAACAAACGAGTCCTTCGTGTTCTTTCTGATCAAAATTGTTGGAATCATCATCCAACTTTTCTAATTTGATTTTTACTTCTGCTGCGGTTTCTTGATCGACGAATGCTGAAACTTTTGTGTTTTTTGCTTTGGGCGTCGCTAAAAGACCCGGGACATCTTTTTCGCCCAATTTGAACAAATCATTTTTCGTTGAATCTTCCGGTTCTTTCTTTATCTGATGAATTGTTTTGCGAGCTCTCATTCTCGTTGTACGAGGCTCAGGTTCAATAGCCATCGGAACAAGAATTGGTTCAGGTAACATTTCTTCATCGACAATTTCCTCCTCAACAATTGTTTCTTTTGCCTTTTTTGATGCTCGCGTCGTTGGCTTTTCTGTTATTACGTCGGTTGTTTTGAATTTGTTCAGCAACGAATCAAGAAATCCTTTCTTGCTTGGAGTAACAGCTGGAGAATTGTATCCCGTATCCGACAATTTGGGTGTTTCTTCGTGTTCTGAATCGGATTTTACGTCATTTTCCTTTACAGGCGTTTTATGATCGACGAGTTCTTTTTCTTCGCATTCGCTCGTAATGTCGGGCGTAACACGAAGCGATTCCATGTCATCCAAATCGTCAAAACACTCGCCATTCATACCATTTTCGGAGCATTTGGAGCTCTTTGGACTGTGTGCTGTGCCATTGCAAACGGGATCTGAACTCGTTTCTTCAATCAACTTGTTTTTCTTTCCCTGTTGTAAGAGCTGAAGTTGCTCCTTCAACTTATCCCGCACTTCTTGTGTCTCAATTTCATTTTCTTCGAGCGGTTCTTCTTGTTCTTCTGTCTTAATGGGCTCCAATTTTCGTACTTTTCGCACAGCACGACGCCATTTGATATGCTTGTGTTTACGATTTTGTGCATTTTTCTTGAGGAATTTGTCACGGATGTCGATTCGTTTGAGGGAATTCCAAACAAGAAAGTGTCCCTTTCGTGTGTGTTTCACGGCAAAACACAACACAAATCGACGACGAAGAAGACGCTTATCGAGCGTTGCTGCTAATGTTTTGATGCGAAATGACTCGGGAGAAATGTTGAACTTTTTGCAGATGTATCGGATGTTTTTGTATTCCTCGCGAGAAATTTTCATCTTCGTGATGTCTTTTGTTTGTTGTTAATGTTGAAGGAATGCACCAAATTATTGGTAGATCACAGTTTTTTATGTTGTTTGACTAAAAATAAAAACAAGAAGAATTAAAAACAAATATTAGACAATGAGGTTTTTTTCGACACGTGCAGGGAGCGTTCAAACATTTCGTAACACAAAAATCATTTCTTAAAATAATCAAAAATTTATTATTTTTATGTAAAATTAAACAAATGAAAAATATTCGAAAAAAAAAAATTTTTTTTTGTTACGAAATACTTGAACAACGCCAAAAATTTTCATTGAATTTTTTCCACGGAAAATGAAAATAAAGTATTTAAAAATTACACATTTTTACTCAATTCAACTTAAAATAATATCATTTGATCAAAATTTTTATTTTTACGACGTCATTTTCTTTGTTATTACGCTTCATTAGTTTTTGCACATAACCTCAATTTGCATTTCCTACTTTTTACATTTAACTCTTTCACTGTTCCCCATTACCTTATTTTACTCTTTATTTCTTTATTATTTTATTATATTTTTCAATATTTTTCACGATCCGATCTTTTTTTTGCTAATCTAGAAGTTTATACGCGGCGCCATTTTGTTATTTTTCTGTCACTCGCTCAACCCTTTTACGACGCTTGAAAATTTTCCGCACGGAAAAAATATTTTTTCTATCATAAAACGAATTTTAGCTTCTCCGTCTTTATTCTTATTTATATGAAGGTTACCATTCTCCCTTCATTAATAGTATTTACAACGAAAGAGAGCTATTTTCATTTGAAGGAAGAAAAAAAAAATAACTTAGAAATTGATCAAAAGACGGAGAATCGTCATTTCATTTGTCACATACATTAAAGTGGTAGCAAAAATGAAAAAAATTCTTCCCTATATTTAACACACATTTTCACATTGTTTATTGGTATTTTGCATTAATATTTCATATTATATTAGTTATTTACCTATTTAACAACACATTTCCGCAATTATTTGTCAATTTCCGATTAATATAACTCAATTTAATTAATTTTCAATTATTTTGTTAAACCTTCTTGTTAAAAGATAAACACAATAATTTTATACGGGGTTATTTTGGTTCTGTCAAAAAGCAAGAATAATACACTAAACCTCATTTGCCCACCAAACAAATCATTTAACCCAAGCTTAAGACGATTTTCGGTAAAATTCCCAATTAAATGCAAATAAATGAACAACAGAAGACTAAACTATTACTTTTGTGAATAAAGAAACCCATTTCCATTAAAATTTCTTTTAATTGAGAGTTTTATAAGTAATTTAATTGTTAATATTTTCAGAAATATCGCAACATTATAAAACGCTAACTCATCGCAACACAATGGTAAAGTCATTCAATATGGCACGCGGTATTTTATAAAATGATGCAAATTGAAATTTTCTCAATAATAAACTTTAATTCTCTTAAAATTTTTGATAATCTTATGAAAAATAATCCAAAGATTCTATATCAAAAGTCAAACAAGCGATATTCATTCATTTTATTTTCCTTTTAATGTGATATATAAGTCGAAAATCAGACAACAGATGACAGTTCAAAAGTTAAACGCAATAGGAGTGTTTTTCAAAATAGCGTTTTACTGACATGCGCAATGAAACGTGATTGTAATACTTTCGGCTGACGTATAGACGAAAAAAGTTTTTTTTCTAAACTCTTTGATTTTTATGTTTTGAATTTCTAAAAAAAATAAATTGAAAAATTAAAAAAAAAATTATTTTAATTTTTATTGTTTAATTTTTATTATTTAATTTTTTAATTTAAAGAATTACTAACTTTTTGAACGAGACTTATGTAGAAAAAGACTGACCATGGGCGTAGTAAGCCGAAAATTTTTAAAGGGGCAAACAGAACACATACAGCTTCCGATCCCAAAATTTTGAAAATTTGCTTTGAAAACTTGACGCTACGCGCTTGTGAGAGTCTGAACTTTGTACTTTTGAAAGAAATAAATATTTGTTTTTTTTAAACTAACCTTAATTTAAAAACTAAAAACATATTTTCCAAAAAAAATCCGCATTTCAAAATGGTTTGGCAATTCTTTTAAGTAACAATTAGCATCAACAATCAGCTTTAACAATTAACATCATAAAAATTCGAAAATAAACTGATCATTACTTTAAAAAACATACTCAAAATTAAAAATTTTATTATTTCCTATCATCAAAACAACAAGTAAGAATTTGCATTTACTTTTTCTCATTATTTACTTCAATAAAGTCACATTCAATTCACAAAAATCAGTTTTATTAAGCATTAATCCCTTAAATCGGTAATTTCATTAATTTTATTTTGATTTCCTTTCTTCATATTTTTATATTACGTTTTTCATTTTATGTTTACAGATGGGAGTGTTTTAAGCGATCCTCATCGATGTACGACTGCCCGGTAACGTACTTTATCTTCACATCCGAGGTCACCAAATTCATCGAAGCTCATCTCCATAACTTCTACGGCATAAGGGTATACTACCTATTAGCTGCATCCTTTATGTTGGGGAAGTATTGTGGAGAAAGCTACCAGGCTGATCAACGCATCGACTTCCAATGCTATAATATCTGTCGGGGCATTGAGGCGAAGATCGCAGGGACCACGATGGACGACCTCAATTCCCGTCGTGGCGGCGACTTCCGCAAGATGTTCGTCGTTGCGAACGAAATTGTGCAGGAAGGGCCAGAGTTGAAGGCAGATTCGGTCTTCGTCTCAGTCGTTGAGGCAGGGCACAACATCCCGGCAAAAATAGCCCATCAGAATGAGGATGATCTCAATGCCTGGCTGTTCGAAGCGTGGAAGTCCGTTGGCTATGCGTCAGCAATGACTTACTCCGACAATCGCCACACAAATGATGCCGGGAAGGAGTTCAATAACTTCATCATTGATGCCCATGGACTGCAATGTACCATCGAATACATCTCATTAGCTTCTGGATTTTCGTGGATGACCCGACACATGCTGAATATCTTCAACGGCGAATATCGCTGTTTGATCTCTTGACGTTAAAATCAAATAAAACACTTATTATTATTGAAGTCGATTGTACGGAAAACTTTTCTTATCTTAAATAATGCAGGAAAAATTCAAAGAAGTCAAAATTTGAAAGCCTGAAAAGTTTATCTTGACTGTAAAAGATGACACGTTGAAAGGCACGATAAATCATGAAAAGTCGTCAGTAGCCCCCCCCCAAAATTTTTCAAAATAAATTTTTAAAATTTGGGGATCGGAAGCTGTATTCGATCTGCTTGCCCCTCCAAAAATTTTCGGCTTGCTACGCCCATGCTCAGTCTTTTTTTTCATGAGTCTCGTTTAAAGAATTAGTAATTCATTAAATTTTTGAATATTTTATAAAAATTAAATAATTTTTTTTTTAAATTCAAATTTTTCAGAAATTCAAAACATAAAAATCAAAGAATTTAAAAAAAAACTTTTTTGCTAATTTGGAAGATCGTAAGTTTGATATCAAAAAAAAATTGTTATCAAGTTATTTAATTTAGAATTCAGAGAACTATAATACTTCACGGTTGTCAAAAATCCATAAAACATGGTACATCGTAAACAAATAAAAACCCGGGAAAATAATTATAATTGCCATATCGTCATCAAAGAGCTCACCCAAATCTCGCATGTCTGTATGTAATTCTCTCACTACTTCATGTTGCAATTAATTTATGAATGGAATGAGTATCAATATTCAAAGTATAAAAAGGTACGGAGTAGTCGCATACGAAAATGTAAACAACACACAGAGAGAGTATCCATTGAAAACATATGATGATGACGGAATTCTCAGTTGTTTGTTGTTAGCTGTTTCGGTTCAATGTGTTTCTACAGTTCTTTTTCAACATTTTGAGAGTAGTTTTGTTTGTAAAGTCAAGGCAGTCAGTGCGTGTTTTTGCCTTTCTTTTAAAAATATAATTTTTTACTCTTTATTGCATGGCAAATACACAAAAAAAGATGTGTCAGTAGTTTATTTGAATATTCGGGCTTTTTACGTGATTATTTTTGTTGTTTATTGTTATTGTAATTGTTATTTCGCTTAAAAGCGAGGAAAGAGTATATAAAATGTTGCAAAGTATCTTCCTCTAATGAAATAATAGTAAACGAAATTATTATCAAAACACAACTGTGTTTGGAAAAGATAATAAAACACGACGAGACAAGTTATCAGTGAATTGGATCCGAACACACGGCGAAACGAAACAGGTAGGCTCGCGTAAAAGAGTTCAAAGCTCGTATATTCGTCAGTTCACAACGAGACACGGCACACATTTGACTGAAATTCTTTTACATAATTATTTAAGAAAAATTCATACGTATTTATAAATAATAATCAGCGTGCACGTCAAGTCAAAATAAACTTGAGAATAACGTTGTGTAGTAAATAAAACTAATAAAAAATGTAGTAAAGAAAATCTCAGGGTCAACGAATCAATTTTGTGATTATCGTAGATTTGACAGTGTGAAACTTGAATTTAGTCATCACAAGACAAATATTGAAGTTAGAAGTGTAAATAATGGCTGTGAGTGCTGTGCCTCCGTTAAATCGAAGCATTTCGATGCTTCTTCAAAGCACAGGTAAAGCCAAAAAAAATGAATGTGTGTCAACTAAAAGGGCCGTTATTATTGTAACAAAAACTGTTTGTTGGCTCAAATTAAAGCGATTACGTCATTAAAACTCATATTATACCGCAATAAAGTCATATATTAAAAGACGAGTGACTTTCAACGATATATGTACGAAAAGACAAGACAACACACTGAAGTGCGGCTTCCTATGAATCATTTAAAAAATTGTTGCAAGTTTTATAAGAAAAGAACAAGTTGTTTATTTATGTGTGTACTATAAACGTTTGTTGTGTTTAGTATTTTTAATTAAAAGCGGGAAATATTTTGATATGTATCATATTGCGGAATTTTTTAAATTCCATCTGTTTGTCTTTGAAAAATGGAAAAAATTCTTATCATCATACTTTTTGTTGAAGGCAAAAAAATCAGTTTTTCATTAGCTAATTATTATTCTGCCGATATTGACTTCAAATGAAGAGATAACTAACTTGAAGTTATCCTGATATTTATCAGTTAATGACAAAATCGAAATTCTCGATGATAAGCAAAATATTTTTGTTATCGAAACAGGTGTTTTTTAACGATCTTCTTGCGAAAAATGAAAAGAAAGTTTTCTAATGAAACAAAATTCTTTTTGACGCCTTCTTTAAATTAACTTCAATTAATATTCATTAAATTTTTTCTTTTTTTAAATTTCAGAGGAAATGGCGAATCAAACAAAATCTAATCAAAATATAGCTGTAGAAGAAACCGTGAGACGTCATTCTGCCTTTGATTGTTTCCAACTGATCGAACAACAGTTTTCCCCTGATTCGGAGTTCGATGAAACTCTCGGTATCGAAGGTTTAGATGATGCTACTGTCATAACGATAGATGGCGAAAAACATATCGTCAATCGAACGCACGACGATGTTTTAGCACTCACGGAGATCCCGCATAGTACAATTTTCAATACCCCCGAAAAGTTTAAACAGAAACAGAGGAAATTGTTTCTGCCAAATGTTGATATTAACGTTGAGATTACCGACTTTGATCGGAATGTAACATATCATTTGCTGAATCCCAATTTGTGAGTCATGATTCTGATGATTGAATTGTAATTTTAATTGATTTTTTTTTATTCACAGATATACAATAACGTTGAAGCATGGACAATTTACGTGGCAAATTAAACGAAGATATACGGATTTTCAGAAATTGCACACACAATTGATGATGTTCAAAGCGTCGTTGAACTTTCCATTTCTCACAAAAGCACAAAAGGAGATTCGCGCAAGTTTTAGAGCGAAAGAAAATGATGCGACAAATGGAGAAGAGCAAAATGGTCAAACCACAATTATCGATGAGACAAAAAAGGATGAAAAAGATGGCAAAGTGAAAAAAGTAAAAAAGGGAGCTCTTCCGAGATTTCCCAATAAACCAGATGCTTTAGTGCCATTTGAATCAATTCCCGTTCGAATGAAACAACTCGAAGAATTTTTAAAGAATCTTCTCACAATTTCGATTTATCGTCAACATCCCGAAACTGTTGAATTTTTAGAAGTATCTCCGTTGTCGTTCATTTCGTCACTCGGAGGAAAAGGAAAAGAAGGCGCCTTGAAGAAGAGAAGCGGTTCAACAAGACCCGGACAATCGGGATGTGATTGTTTTGGATGTTTCAGTACAGATTGTTGTTTTCGTTGTAATCAATTTTGTACGACAGGCATGTGTTCGCGATGGAAAAACTCTTGGTTCTTCGTAAAAGACACATTTTGGGGATATATTAGACCAAAAGACGGAGTCGTGCGATGTGTTGGTTTATTTGATCAAGGATTTGATGTTTCGCAAGGAGTTTATAGCACAGGAATGAAGAATGGAATTCAATTGTACAATCACAGTAGATTTGTTATGTTAAAAGGCGCAACACGACGAAGCACAAAAGAATGGTTAGAGTATATTAAACATGTCGCAAATAATTCAGGTGAGTTTTTTCAACAAGATTTTTTTTTAAACAAAAATTCTAATAAGAATTTTTTAGCAAGTCAATTCGTGAAATCAAATCCGCACAATTCATTTGCACCTGTTCGTACGGGAATGAGCGCAGGATGGTTTGTTGATGGCGCAAGTTATATGTCGTGTGTTGCTGATGCCCTTGAAAGAGCTCAAGATGAAATTTACATTGCTGATTGGTGGTTAAGTCCTGAAATTTATATGAAACGCCCCGCAATTGATGGATTGTATTGGAGACTTGATAAAATTCTCCTTCGTAAAGCGGTAAAAAAATTATTTTTTGATGACATATTGAACGATTTAAAAAAAATATTTTAAAAAAATTTTTTTTTAAAAATTCCTTCAAAAATTATGAAAATAGACCAAAAAACGGTCATTTTTGATGAAATTTTTAACTTTTTTTTTTTATTTTGCCCCATCACAGAAACAAGGTGTTAAAATATTTGTCCTTTTGTACAAGGAAGTTGAAATGGCATTAGGAATTAACAGTTTTTACAGTAAACAACAGTTAGCTTCATTGCATGAGAATATTCGTGTTTTACGACATCCAGATCATGCGAGAGTTGGAGTCTTCTTTTGGGCGCATCACGAAAAATTAGTTATAATTGATCAAACATACGCCTTTGTTGGAGGAATTGATTTGTGTTACGGAAGATGGGATGATCATATGCATAGATTAACAGATTTGGGAAGTATTTCGACGCCTTTGCAAAATCCCATCACAATGTTAATCAAAGGAGCTTCGAATATGTTCACAAAAGCAACGGGAGTTGATACTGTAGATGCTTCGACTCCAATTCAGAGCAAACGTGTCGTGCAAATTGAAGATCCCGAAGACGCTTTTATGCGACAAGTTGCCGAACTTAAACCAGGTCAAAAGCAAAACACGCCGGAAATGGAGAGAAAAAATCGATTATCAGCAGTAAAAGATAAAGTCAAAACAAAAGGACGTGATTTCATGAATTTGTTATCTTTGAACGAGTCGGAAATTGTTGCGCCGGAAAGTGCGACAAAGAAGGGAAAAGACGATGTTTGTAGAAATTTGCATTTTAACGATGATGAAATAAAAGAAGCTTCTTGTGCAGGCGTCGAAGATCCATCTCAAAAGTACACAGATCCCATGGTTGAAACGTTAACGGGACAGGCAAAACTTTGGATTGGAAAAGATTATTGCAATTTCATCTACAAAGATTTCATTAATCTTGATATGCCTCATGATGGTAAGAAATTTTTAATTTTTTTTTTTTTCATAAAATTTTAATTCAATTTTTTTTTTGTAGATTTTGTCGATCGTACTCAAACCCCCCGAATGCCATGGCATGATATTGCAACAGTTGTTGTTGGTGCCTCAGCTCGTGACGCTGCTCGTCATTTCATTCAACGATGGAATTCAGTGAAATTAGAAAAAGCTCGTGATAACTTATCATATCCATATCTCATGCCTCGTACATATCAAGAGATCAAAATTGATCCGAATTTCATATCAATTCCCTTGAGTCGAGTAACGTGTCAAGTTCTTCGATCGTCGTCATCTTGGAGTGCAGGATTTTTAGATCCTGAATATGTTGAACAATCAATTCACGAAGCCTACATCGATACAATTACAAAAGCGCAGCATTACATTTACATCGAAAATCAATTCTTCATTAGTTTGGAAAGGGGAAATTTAAATGTTCGAAATGGAATTGCAGAACGGCTATTTGAACGAATTATGCGAGCTGTGAAGGAAAATAAAGTTTTTCGTGTTTTCGTTGTAATGCCTTTACTTCCGGGCTTCGAAGGAGACGTTGGCGGAACAACAGGAAATGCTGTTCGTGTAATAACGCATTGGAATTATTCTTCCATCAATCGAGGAAAATACTCTCTTATTCAACGTTTGATCGCGGCAGGCGTCGAAGACCCCTTTCAATACATTACTTTCCACAGTTTGCGAACGCATTCAGTATTAGATGGTTTTCCCATCACCGAACTCATTTACGTGCATTCCAAGTTGCTAATTTGCGATGACAAGACAATTATTTGCGGATCAGCAAACATCAACGATCGTTCGCTCATCGGAAAGCGAGATTCAGAAGTTGCGGTTATCATTCAAGACGAAGCCTTCGAGGATGGGCGCATGAATGGAGAAACTTTCCCATCGGGACTCTACGCAGGACGTTTACGGAGATTCTTGTTCAAAGAACATTTGGGAATTTTAGAGCCGAAACCGCATCAACGACAAATCGACGTCACGGATCCCATTTCGGATCAATTTTACAACGGGATTTGGCGAAGAACGTCAAACAGAAATACACGCATCTTTGACGAAGTCTTCCATTGTATTCCGACCAACAATACGGAAACGTTTGTGCAATTGAAGAGCTATTTGGAAGAGGATCCTCTGTGCAAAACGGATGTTAAAGCTGCCGAAAAACGTATCGAACAAATTGAAGGATATCTAGTCGATCTTCCATTGGAATTCCTCAAAAAGGAAGTTCTTACGCCGCCTGCTACAAGCAAAGAAGGAATCATGCCAATCTCTTTATGGGTTTAGATAGGAATTTTTAATTAAATAAAAATAAGGCCGCTCCAAATGAAAATCAAAAATAAAGTCCGATGCCCCATTTTAAAAGTCAAAAATCCAGTGGGGCAAAATAAAAAAAAAAGTTAAAAATTTCATCAAAATTGATCGTTTTTTGTTGTATTTTCACTAAATTTCAAGATTTTTCAAAAAAATTTATAAAAAATTTTCAATCATTTTAATTTTTGCTTTGAAAATCATATTTTAAAAAAAAAATTTTTCATAAAATAAAAATTTTTTTTTCAAATTTTTCGGACAGTTATTTTTTAAAAAATTTTAATTTTTCAATTTTTAACTTAAAATGATCTTAAATCATTTTTTAATATGAGAGTTCCAAAGAATTTATTCAAAAATGTTTGGTCAAAAATTGCTAAAATTTTGTCATTTTGTATGAAAATAAGTATTTCAAATTTTTTTTTTTATTTTGCCCTCCCCCTCATTTTATTTTCAAAAATTTTGGACTTTATTTTTGATTTTCATTTGGAGCGGCCTAATTTCAAAATAAAATTTTTTAAAATTTCGGATAAAAAATGAGGAGTACAAAATTAAAATAACTGTCGTTTAAATTCAAAAATTTTGGAAATTCATCATTTTCATTCGTCTCAGAATGAACTTAAATTTCAAATAATAATTACGTTAAAAGCATTTTGAGCTTTCGATATAGGAAGTACTTCATTCATTTCATTTATTTCCGTCGTGTTTTTCGAAGAAATTTTCACATTTTCGAATAAATTTCGAACATGAATGATTTTTCGTGAAATTTTGTATTAAAAAAAGTTATTCGAAATTCATGAAAATCCATTCCATATGGAGAGACAAAAATAAAATCAATTGCAAGCATTTTCGCATTTAATTAAGTGTCCCACAAACGCACCGCGAGAGAGATGGCATTTTGTGTATCGCAGTGCGAGCAGCTGTGATATGTTCTAACATATTGTTCGTCGTGTACAGTTACCGCTTTAGGAAAGCTTCGTATTTTCGTCGTTCGAATACCTACAACAATATGTTAATACAGTACGACGACGACGAGACAGGTTTCCCCATGTGTTTCGTGCTCGCAAGTATTTGAAAAATGAGCAAACTCTCGGCGCACAAATTCACCTCAGCAATTCAACACACCACACATTTCGACGGTTCATTCAGTTGTTTTGCTCGCTGTGTGTCTCATTTATAGTTAAGTTGTTCAGGAAAGATGGTGTCGTGTTCAATGTTCTTACATACACAAGGGGAAAAATTCCAATATCATACTTTTAGTGCTTAAAAACATTACGTTTTCCTTGAGAACCGCATTACGGGAAAATTTATGGTTTTGCAGTTTCGAGTGACATCGAGTTATTTTGGTGAAAATCTGCGAAAAAAACTTATCAGGAAACAAATTTTTTAATAGTCGTACGACGACGACGACGACGACGAGTAAAGTCATCGCGAGTGAGCGAGCAAACAGCGTGAATAAATAAACTGCACTTGAAAGGCGGTTATTATTATGTGAATTGTATGTGAAGCAAAAAATTGTATGAAATAATAATACGCAAGAAAGAAAGAGTAAAAGAGAAGATTATTCAATAGAGAATAAATAATGCAACAGCAAAATAATGCATAAAAATTGAAAGAATAAAAACAGAGTGAAATTGTAAACAACAGAGCATAATGGATCCCGAGAAGAATAAGTTTCCGCCGAAATTTACAGCTCCCTTAACTGTCGCCTCGACATCGATTACGCCGATTGTCGTTGTGAATAGCAAGGCAGTGCGCGAACAAGCCAACAACATTCTAAACAACAATCCGAATCTAAACAAATCTCTTGCGGCAAGTTTCCAACTAATCAAAGATAAATTCGATAATCTAAAGTGTACAAGTGCTAATTTCAGTGCATTGAATGGCAAACAAAGTTTTAGTATTAAGAATAACAATAACAGTGCTAAGAAGCATGACACAAGTGTGCTCTTCAATAGTAATAAAAACTTGTCCATATCTGTGTCATCCGTATCAATGTTGCACAAACAACAAACGATCACAGGATTAACGAAAGGTTCGACCACAATTACGCCCAAGAAGGATATTATGCCGAGTCCTGCTGTTCCCGCGTTATTATCGCCGAAACATTTGCTGAAAAATAAGCCCGGCATCACGTTGACAAAGTTGCAGAGAGATTTGCAAGACATCGAAGATCGCAAGAAACGATGCGCCGATCGATATGACTCGTCAGAATCATCAGACAGGTATGTATAACAAGTTCACTGACTCCCTAAAATTTGCGTTGCATCATTAACTCTTATCATAATTTCCATCATCCTTCGAAATTTTTCGGACAATTTTTAATTATCACAATTTCCTTTTTGTCAAAACTTTTTCTTTTTCTTTTTTTTTTTTTTGTTGTGTACACGAGACGTCGACATCGAGGAAACTTAGGAAATAAAGAGGAAGATACTCGACAGCAAAGTTTAAATAAAAAATATATAAAATACAAAACGTGATATTAGTGCCGTCGCTCGTTCGTTGTTTTCACTGTCCGTCGTCGTGTTTCGTCGATTCTTTGTGTTCATTTGCTTTCCTCTTTCTTCATTTGTGTGTTTTTTGTTCTGCGTTTCTCATTCCATTCTCGCAACACGACACGAAACAACCTTATAAGATATTTCATCGACCAAAAGAAGAAGACGACAACGTTCCTCTGTGCATGACAGAAATTCCTGCGTACAAGCATTACGGTAGAAATAATGTCGAATCGTACGAAAAGCATTTTTATTCCTTTTCTCACACACGAACAGAGAACCTGACTTAGCAATTCCCGTAACACCCGTAAAGCTCTTCAAATAAATTTTTGAGACGAAGAAAGATGATGGTTCACGTTGATGATGATGATGATAAAATCTCTCGTCGTCCTAAAATGTGTTTTTAAAGGAAATTTTGCGGTTACACTCACATGTACAAAATTTAATCCAAATTCCCTTCTTTAGTGTTGCACCGTAAAATTTGTTTGTCTGATGCTCAATAAAACAATATAAATTAAATGATCTCAAGCTTCTTATGCACTAAAATTTTGTCTTCCTCGTCGACCCGATACTTTGTAACGACACAAGATGCAAACAAGAAGATGATGACTTTACACTTACTTTTGAGATTAAAATTGTGCTTATCTCTTTAACATAAGTGCCAAGACATGTAAAAAGGGGAGGATTGTCCTTCGTTCATGTCGTTACGTTGCCAAATTCACATTAAATTATTTGTTTATTTGGAACGAATTTAAATTAGCTCAAAGTGTTTTGTTCTTCTTTTGTTTCCTCTCTCAAACAAGAACCAATTACTCTAATTTATAATAAAACAAAGTAATCCACACTCTGACAGGTTAACAAAGACAATTATTTACGACATTTATTTATCAAAATTACCTGTCTCGTATCTGTCGACAGTTTTGTCATGAACCAAACAAAAAAAAAAATTTTTTTTTTTGAGAGAAAGATCAATAAATTTTAAAATACCTTGCCCAACAAAATTTTAAATTTAAGTTCACTGTCGATGTTGAATGTGACCATGACTCCGTATACGCGACGTTCTTAATGTTCGTTTATATGTCACATCTCATCATATACACAAAACCGAACATTTTTCGCGTTTATTATTATATTTTATTTTTTATTCAATAAAACGTTCGTATATGTGCCAAAATAATTTAAAACGTATCTCGAGAATAAATATTTTGAGAGTGAGAGAGAATTGATCAATTTCAATGCAAAATTTGCTGTAAAATAGCATCGTTGAAATACAAAACATAAAATAATGACTCAACTGTCATTACTTAAATATTACAGATTAACTGATTATATACAAAAACTTTTGATCTCATGAACAAAATATTTGTATTTATTTGCGGTAGGTTTTTAAATCAGGTTTAAATATAAGTATTTATCGTCATGCGGTACGAAATATTTGTATGAAACAATACAAAAAAAAAAACATGAGAAACAGAAGCGATAACAAGTTTCAAGTCTCTCTCTCTGTTTCACACACACAAATTTTTAACAAATTCTTAAATTTTTCGTCTTCTCTCTGACAAAAACGCTTTGTTATTATTATTAATGTACGAGATATAAAGATCTCATATCACTTGTGCAAACGAAGCGTCACAGACATAAATAATAAACCAAAAATAGCAAAAAACCGTTCTGTTGTCGTCATCTCTTCAAAAAAAAAAAAATGTAGACTCTAATACATAGTACGATAAAGTGCAAAATATAGGCACGGCAATTATTATTATTTAATAACGCGGTAAACAATTTTTTTTATGCAATGTACGATATTTTATATGAGGAACGAGTGTTATTTATTTAGTTTTCACTTTCAACTCATTTTTGCTTATTTATGACGACATGAACACGATTTGTAGTAAAAAGTAATTATTTTTGCTCGCGTTATCGGGTTTTGCCGCCGTTCTCACGTCTCACGGAATAAGGCCGCTCCAAATGAAAATCAAAAATAAAGTAGCCCCGTCTAAAGAACGACATGTATGGGGCAAAATAAAAACCGCATTTCGAAAATTTGCATAAAAATCTTTGCTTTTCGTATTTTCATAATTTTTCAACCCCTCATTTTTAGAAATTTTTTTAAAAAGCCCTAAATTTTTCAATAATTTTTTCGTAATTTCATAAATTTTATTATTTAATTTTTTTGTTACAAAATTACTGAATTTATTTTTCAAATATTTTTGACAGTTATTTTTTATGAATTTTTTTCATCTTTAATTTTTAATATTTATGTTCTCTATTTTCAAATTTTCTCACCTCATTTCAAATTTTAACTCCTCAAAAAAATTTTAAATAAAAAATATTTAACACTCAAATTCCAAACCTCACAACCCAAGGGACTGCCCACATTTTTTTTTTTATTTTCAGGGTCCTCCCATTTTATTTTAAAAACGACTTTATTTTTGATTTTCATTTGGAGCGGCCTGCATTTTTTCTTCGAAATGCGGTAAAAAAGACCTTGACTCAAACGGAATAAATTAGCAAAGCACAGTGCAATTGATCACAATTTAGGACGTAACGGGCACATTATTTTAGAAACACATGTTACAAATGTCCAATTTCATTATTATTAATAACATTATTTACAAACAAAACACACACAAACACTCGAATCACATTTCAGAAAAGGGACAAAAATGGTTTAATATGCAAACGATTATTTATTGTCAAATTTATTTTCAATTTAATTTTTCACCGTAAATTCCCATACATATTGTGTTTTTTCATGTGTGTAAGAGAAACTTGATAAAATTAGTCCCTAAACAAAAAACCCTAAAATATCAATTTTCGTATACATATGGAATTTAGAAAATGTTAGATTTAGGCATTTTTGAATTTCCTCGGGGAAATTAGTCATTAACAGTTTTCGATGGTTCTTTTTTGAAGTACAAAATTCTACAAAGTTTAATTTTATTTAAAGATAACGAGAGGAGCGAGTTATTGGAAAAGTTTTAATAGTTCTTGAATAGAGTTTTCAATTTTTTTTTTTACTTGAAACTTTACCTAAAAATACCATCATCATCATTCCTTCTTTCTGCAATACGAACTTAGACTGACTGAAACTACCTCTAAACAAAAAACGCGAATCTCCAACACAGTGCGAACGCAAAAAAAGAACGTAATAATAAGTACGTATTCATTCGACGACTTGACTTGATCATCGTTCGTTTCTGCCACAAATGCACATACGGAACTCGATTAACCGAACGAATCGAATGGGAGTACATTGCTCTCTTTTCGCATTTCATATGTAGTACCTACCTATATGAAGTAGTTAGAATACTATAATCGTCGCGCCTGTTTGTTGCCAGCTTTTGTTGAATTTTTTATTATTACAGTAGGTCGTAAGAATATTGTTTTTTTTTCTTCTCTATGCAAAAAATTGCAAATCTTTCTCACTACATTGGTTTGTACAGATTTATACGCAATAATCGTGATTTTTTCTTATACTTTTTTTTTTTTTTTTGAGAAAGAAGAGATGACGACGTAAAGTAGTCTTCTCATTGCTCTGCAATACAAAAATATTTAGGCCGCTCCAAATGAAAATCAAAAATAAAGTCCAAAATTTTTTAAAATAAAATGGGGGGGGGGGGGCAAAATAAAAAAAAAAGTTTTGAAATACTATTTTCATACCAAAAGACAAAATTTTATCAATTTTTAAGCGTTAAATAATATTTTGATGTTTTTTTTACTATTTACGTTGAAATTGGCTTATTTAAAATAGATTTTCGAATATTTCATATTAAAAATTAAAGAAAAAAAATTCATAAAAAATAACTGTCAAAAAAATTTGAAAAAAAATTTAATAATTTTATGAAAAATATTTTTAGAGAAGAAAATTTATGATAAAATATGATTGCCAAAACAAAATATTAGAAAAAATTGAAAATTTTTCAAAAAATTGTTGGAAATTTTCTTGAAAAATTATGAAAATACACCCAAAAACGGTAATTTTTGGTTAAATTTTTAACTTTTTTTTTATTTTGCCCCTTTGGATTTTCGACTTTTAAAATGGGGCATCGGACTTTATTTTTGATTTTTATTTGGAGCGGCCTTACCGATAGAAAAAATGAGTATTTTATACAGCAACAAAACTTGCTGCAATATTTTAGCGCGGAATGTTTTTTTTCGGTATGGAATGATATGAAATGAGAAATTCTTGCCAAGTAATTTTTTGTACATTAGGAAACCTTGAACCTTGATGTTTTTTGTTGTTGTTGTGTGTGAAATTATTGTTTATGAAGCGAAAGTTAATATTCCTGATGATGACTGAGCCCTTTTCCCTTTATGACTTCCTGTTTTTCGCGCTTCATAAAAAAAAATAAAATGTGAGTTTCACACAAAAGATCACAAAAAATGGAACACACACTGCGTTAATGTTCATATATATAAGTTTTTTGTATTTTTTTTTTTTTTTTTTTTTTTTGATGCAACTCCTACTAAATGTTTTATTATTAGGACTTTCATTCATTTTTGATTCGTCACAGAGCGAGTGAGTAATGTATCCAATGATGCTTTTTGTAGTATTAATATAATAAAACATAATGCGAGTAGGGAGTGAGAGTCTGCGGAAAGAGAGTATTAAAACGGTAGCTGTGGCGTTTCCCATGGTAATGGATTGGGATCAAGTATCAAAAAATAATTGTGTTATTCTTTTTGACGGGATTTTTTTGGTAGGTAGTTCACGATGGGATAAAATAACAGCAGCAGCAGCAGCCATTTTATGTGAACATTTTTTGTGTGTGTGTGATATTTTATTTAATCATCTGATTTTACCTCATTCGCCCGTCGTCGTCGTCGTCGTCGTTCGATAGTGAAAGAGAGGTTCTATATGTGCTTTGCTTGGAAAGGATCAAAACGTTAATATACATTTGGCCAAACTTCGAGCAAGGGGATGGAGAGCAACGTCGAGGGGTGACGACAACGTACGTCGCCGACAACGAAACAAATCTGTGCTATTTATTTTTGGTTGTTGTAAATGTCGTTAATGTTATGGGATAATGTTTTTATGGCTCTTGACAAAAAATGCAGTGAATTTTTTCCGTGTATCATTTCTCTTTTTTAACCATTGAGGAGTGTCTGAAGCTTAACTCGCAGGACAAAAGTCACGAAAAAAAAAATGAGGATGGAGAAGATATTTCCGGAAAGTTTTCCTCCTTTTGTGGCGAATTTCGTGCGAATGCAAAACCTGTTCCCTTAGTTAGTTAGGTGTGTGTATTGTACAAAAACCTGTAATATTACAAAAAAAAAGTCTTTAGTTTTTTTTTTAACATGCGATAAATGTTGCGTGTGCATGTTTTTTTTGTACAGCACGTTCGTGGTTCGCGCATACAGAAAGCGGGACCATGTGTGGCTATTAAGGAAGATGAAAAGACATAAAAAGACGAGACAGAAACGATAATTATACGTATTTGCTGCGTGCAAGTGCATATGTATATATGCGAATAGGGCACGAACAACAAAATATGTTACACGAAGAAAAACGGAAAATAATAACAATAATAATAAAACATCTGATAATAATGTTGACAACATGTGATTTGTGTTTTAATTTAATTGGAAGTGCAATAAATTAGTGTATGGGTAAGAAGATTTTTGCATGCGAAATTGCACATCATCAAACAGAAATGCACGTCTGGAGTCGCAATCGTTTAAATTTAGGACAAATGATGTCAGAACGCGATGAATAGATAAAGTTGTTCATTTCATTAAAATTTAGGCCGCTCCAAATTTTTTTTTTGAACTTTTTGTCCCATGCCCCATTTCAAAAGTCGAAAATCCAATGGGGAATTTTCTTCTCTAAAATTTTTTTTCAAAAAAATTATTTTTCAAAATTTTTCGATAGTTATTTGTACGAAATTTTTTTTTTTATTTTTATTTTTTTTTTTTTTTATTTTTTTAACTTTTTGTCCGAAATAAAAAAAAAAAGTTGAAAATATCATCAAAATTGACCGTTTTTGGCCTTTTTTCAAATTTTTTAAAGAAATTTTTAAAAAATTTTTCAAAAAATTTTAATTTTTAAGAAATTTTGTATTGAAAAACGAAATTTAACATGAATTTTCTTCTCTAAAAATTTTTTCAAAAAAATTATTTTTCAAAACTTTTTGACAGTTATTTTTATGAATTTTTTTTTTTTAAATTTTTGACTTGAAATACTCTGATATAAATTTTTAATTAAAAAATCTCAATGTAGATACCACAAAAAAAAACTAAAATATTTATTAACAGCCAAAAATTGTTTAAATTTTTGCATTTTGTATGAAAAAGTATTTCAAAACTTTTTTTTTTATTTTTTTGCCCCCCCCATTTTGAAAAAAAGTTTTTGGGACAAAAAGTTCGAAAAAAATTTGGAGCGGCCTTATATATTTTTTTGAAGTGCATCAATATTGACTCTTCTTTTACTCTCTATCTCTCTCTCGAAAGAGACCCGACGATGCTTGATGATGGATACATGAAAAACGTTTTAATTATCATCGGACTTTGACGATGACGGGAGTTAAGAGGACAAACAATCAGAAAAGCGCAAAGAAAGAGATGAAATTAAACACCGCTCGCCGCCATGAGCATAAAAAGTTATGACATAGGCGGCAGTTGGGAGCCGTTTTGTGACAAACAACGCAAGTTTTGTGTCTCGCACAATAATAAAGAAATGCATTCAAGCTGCACTGTTATCTTGATTTTGTAAATCTTTCATCATCTAACTTCTTTTTGTTTTAATTCCTCTCTTTGTGTGTGTGTTGATGCATTTTTTTTTCCTTTTTTTTTCAATGTATAAATATAAATTTTATATAAACATATTTTTTTCTGTGTTTGTAAACTAAATATATACATCGTCTAACCAGTTATTTATTCCTCTTCGTGCACTTTGTCGAGTCATTTGAACTTTAGATGAATGCGTGAATGAAACACGGTCAAAAAGAATACGAAGATAGTTATTTTTCTGCATCTAACTAAATTGTGTTTATGTAAGAAGGAACAGAAACAGAGGAAGAGAGAGCAAAATATTGCTTGAAGGCACAGCGAATGTCGGAAAAGCATCTCTCGCAACATTTTTTTTTTTTTTTTACGAAAAACGAGAGATTCTGACTAAATAAAAAGCAAGTGAAGATGAAAACAGAAAAAAATAACAGTTTAAAACACCCTTGAGCGAAATGCATTACTACTACGAGACATATTATTTAGGATCCATTTCACGATGTTGCACGATGTTTCGAGAAACACTTAAGCGATCCCTTTTTTATCCAATTTATGAACTCAAAGACATTTTTTTTTGCTGTGTTTTGTCCACTGCATAACCATAACAACATCATAACAGGTACAGGACAGGGAGAGAAACGAACGAAAAATTATTCAAATACTTCTGGAATTTACATTCCCTTTACCTACTGCTACTGCATACTTCAGAGCATGGGACAACGACACATTGTTACCAAAAATTTTACGAAAATTTTAATATAATAAATATTTCGATTGGCATTTGAGAATCTGCATCACATCACAACAACATCCTTTTCCCATCAATTTGGATTATAACACACAAAAATCTGCTGACTCCTTTTGACATTCGACAGCAGCAACAAAAACGATGTCTGACAGTAGCAAGGTCCGTAACAAACGATTAGCAATAAAGAAACGAGAATATTATTAAAAAAAAGTGGGTAAGCAACAGCAAAACAGGTTTCTTCTCTTTGAACATTGCAACATTAAGCATTGTTTGTGTTGTAGGTACAAGACTCCCAAATGGTCGATTTAATTTCTAATAAAAATAAAGGATCGACTATTGACTTCTTGCTCACTAAAACGGAAGACGCACACACGTTAATCTTTAAAACAAAAAAAAAAGTTTCCTGAGGGGAATGCGATTTTTTATTAAATTTTTGATTGAAAATGCTACACGGTACATACCTTGCGTGTGAAAAATGGCGAGCATTAAATTCCCATTTTCCATTAAGCCGGTAATGCCAAAATGAAAATAGCTTTTGGCGACAACGAAGTGACAAAATGTGTATGAAAATTTTAAAGTCTGTTTTTGAAGACATTATCGTGCCTCGATGTTAGAAACAAAAGATCCCATAAGATAATGCCGTAAGTAAATTTATTCAATGTCCCGATTCCTTTCTGCTTTCTTTTGTGTAACACACTACTATTTACATTTTGCCGAGACAGGCAAAGAAAGTCCTCTTAAAAAGGATTTAACGACGACACGTTATTCATGATACGAGATTTGTTTGGGAAAAGGGTTGGACATTTCTTTTCTTTTTATTGTTCTACTTTTACGATTCAATCGTCTTCTTGCCAAACAAACTTGACCGCAAAACCAAAAAGCAGCAGTTGGTTAAGTTTATCTTCATTACTGTTGAATGTTTTATGTCTTTTGTGTATGATGGGTGATAATAATTATATGAATTTATTTTCTGCTTCACGCAAAAAAAATTAAAACGGAGATATTCCATGGAAAATAGAAAGGAGATTGACAAAACAAAAGCGGTTTTGTGTGATGTGGTTTTCCTTTGATAAGTTTTGTTAAAGGTTCGTTGCGGGAAAGTGAATCATCGCCTGAAAGCTTATTATTTTTATTAAAAGCTCACTCATACAAAATGTAACAGCAAAGTAGTTGGAATGAAACGTGTTTTCTTCATCTGCTTGTTTTTTTCTCGTTCGTTCTTTACAATTTTTATAAGAATTTTTATTATTAATGAGTTACAAGTGTAAGACTGGTTCGTGCGATATTCCTCTTTGACTCATGCAGACACAAAACGAGAAGAACGAAAGTAACACAAGAAGGCTGAAACATTTTTATCTATGTTGTATCTCCAATTCTTTTCCGTACATGTGATGAATACTAACTTTTAAATGCTTCAAACTAGTTAACAACATTCTAATAGATACATGGTCAATGACCCTTTTATTATTTTATAATATTTACGATTTTTACGAAATACGTCACTTTTCGAAAAATTTAATTTAACAGTAATTTTTCATATTTTTTTTTTCAAATAATTATATAATAATTTTTTTCTATTTTTCATTTTTTTTTTAAATTAAATATTGAACTATATAAATTAAATTAAATATTTAAATATATATGAACATATTTTTTTCTGATTTTCATTAATTAAAAAAAAAGTTCAAGTTAATTTTCATAGAAAAAAATATTTTTTTTTTATGATAAGGCGAATAAATTTAATATATAAATTTTTTGTCCCCATTTTCGGATTTTGTCGAAAAAATTCAGGGGGAAAAATAAAAATTAAATATAAAATACAAATATTTTTGACATATTTTGGAATTTTTATATTAAAAAATCATGAAAAATTATTGTTTATGGTAAAATTATACAAAAAACTAAAGAAATTTGCTAATTTACGACATTTTCTATTGAAATGTTGAAAAACATTTTTTTTTAAAATCACGTGACCAAAATTATTATTTTTCAAAAATTTTTATTTTGGGAGATTTTGTTGATTTTTCTTTACTTTTAAGTTCAAATTTTAAAATAATATAAATTAAAATTAAATAAATGTTAAGAATCAACGTTTAACGTCTAAAAACGTTAAAAAATTAAAAACAAAAAATTCAAAAATATTTATTTTTTTATCCCCCCCCCCTTGAGAAAATCCTCATGGGACAAAAAATGAAAATATTAAATTTATTCGCCTAAGTTAAAAGTTAATTTTCATATTTTTTTCTGATTTTCATTAATTAATAAAAAGTTCAAGTTAATTTTCATTTAAAAAAATTTTTTTTTATGATAATTTAATTATCTTCTTCTTTTTGCATTATTATTTTTTTTGTTTTTTAAAAATATTTATAAAATATAGTTTTTACCTTTTATGCTTTTTAACAAAAAAAAAAATGTTTCATATTTTTCAAAAGATGTCTGAACAAAACGTAACTTGTTGTTCTAACTTCTTAAAAAATTTTAACATAAAATATTATGTGACATATATTAGTAATGTTGTTCGTGTGTCATGTAAACGAATGTCACATCACATGAACGATAACGTCCGGTTTAAATAGATCACATTTACATAAATGAACATAAATGTTTACTGAGGCAGATGATTGTTGTTTGTTTATGTTAACATTCATTTAAATAGAAACAAAAAAAGTTTTTCGTTCGTTTTCTCTTGTGTGGTTCAAGAATACTATTAAAAATACATAACATGAAAAAAAATGAACTTTTGATGATAATTTACTTTACTTTTCTTCATGGTAATTTATGGACATTTCTAATAAAAGTTTTTCTGTTTAATTTTTCTTTGCAGGTAAATATTGATTTATTGTACAAAGTAAACATCATTTTTTCGGAAGCATCTCCCTCCTCCTTCTTCTTCTTATTAAAAAAAGACGAAAAATGTAAATATTAAAGGGACATCATTTCATTAGCAGTTAGCAGCAAGAAGTAAGTTTATGAATACACTGATCAAACAGAATTATGGTAATAATTGACTCAAAAGAGCAAAGTACTGCAGCTTTTTACATTTTTTTTTCTCTCGAAAAAAATTGTAATTATGTTTCCATCCATTGCAAACAAATTTTATGTTCACGGTAATTGCAAAAGTAATCTTCATCAAAAATCTAGCAAATTACTCGTTCATCAACATTCTTACGTTCCGCTAGTTTTGCACACACACTTTATGCACAAACACACAAAAAACTGCAATTCAATGTTAGTAGAGTACATTAAAGCGTATGCAATAGATGCGAATATAAAAATATAAAATAAAGTGTTGGCAGTGAATGAATGAGTGTCGTCGTACAACTTCGACGGTCATTTTTTGCAGTGTTCGTCGTCGTCGTCGCATACAAACGCAATTTTAAACAAATATAAAGGTTCATTTCCTGACTGTTAAATAAATTATATGCAATTATTAATGTTACACTCTCTTCTGTGTCGTAACTTGCTAGAATAACTGCAGCAAAAAAAAAAAACGAGAATTTTTTCCAACTGAGAAGCATGATAAATGACACAGCAAGCAGCAGTGTTAATGGTAATGGAAAAATAAAATAATAATTTTTGGTGGTTATTTCGTGCATCGTTAGTTTTTCGTTCTGATCCAAGGCAGTTGTATGTAACTTTTTATCGTTATCTGATGGAAATTATTTATGATACCGTCGATTTGTCAATTACTCGTCGATTACATAATTAAATGCATGCACTTTTTTTTTTGTCTTAACTAATTTATTTATATATTTTTTGTATTCCTACATTTAAAAAAAAAAAAAAGCAGAAACGAACGTGCATGCAATTTAAACGCGCCAAGGTTAGCAAAATAAATACACAAACGATCAACCAACAAACGTAATAATAATAATAATATAATAATGTGCTATGAGCAGCTTCAGCAGCTTGTTGTTGTTGTTTTTTGTGCATATTGTTCTTTAGTTCGTTTTTTGCATAATTCAAGGTAAAATGTATAGAAATAATTTTTTTGCATGTTCTTATGAGTTATGCGAGCACGAATAGATCAGGAAGATGCGGGAAATGTTGAAAGAAATGAAATACTTAAATTTTTTGAATTATTTTAACAAGGAAAAATAATAAAAATTAAAAAAAAATGAAATTAAGAAAAAAATTTGAGAAAATTAAAATATATTTTTTTTCCAATTTTTTTTTAATTTTCCAATTTTTTTATATTTTTTTTTTATTTAAAAAAATGTTTCAATTTTTTCTTTCATTAAAATTTTTTTCAATTTTTGAAAAAATTTGAATAATTAAAGTATTTTTATTTTATTTTTAATTTAATTAAAAATTGAAATTAAGAAAAATTATTTAAAAATATCAGAAAAATTGAAAAAAAAAATTTGAGAAAAAAAATTTGATAAAATTAAAATGTACTCGGAATCTTCAAAAATTAAAAAAAATGTTTTCTCAAAATTTTTTTTTTCCAATTTTTTTTTTAATTTTCCAATTTTTTTTTTTATTTAAAAAAAAATGTATCAATTTTCATTTTAATTTTTTTTTCAGTTTTTTTAAATTTTTAATCAAAAAATTTGAAAAATTGAAGTATTTTCATTTATTTCGTTTTATTTCACATTTCCCGCATCTTTCAGAAGACAAGAAATCTGTTCTTAGAAGGAATTCAATTTAAATGCTTGAACAATCCGTAAGCATTCTACTTGATTGCTTGAATGACTTTTGACTCGTTCGTTTGATAATGCAATGACATCCGCATCAATGACACTCAAATGTTTATTTTGCTAAAACGATTATTTTGTCATTTTACTCATTTTTCAATGATTTCTCGTGAATGTGACAACTTTTGCGTTGATTTATTGTTTTTTTTGTTTCGTGAAAGAATTCTACGAAAAGAAACCAGACTTCTCCATCGAAGCAGATTACATTATTAATGATTGTGACACGATTCCAAACGATCTAGTTATTTATTTATCTCGCTCGTAATTAAGTTGGATGGGAACATAAACGTAAATTAGCAATAAATGTGCAATAAATTGTACAAAACGGAACGTAACCTACACCTACTATTACTTTTAAATTGAGAGTTGGTCTCTCACAGCAAAACATAGATACGGCAAAAAGTAGCAGTAATAATAAATGATCGAGGTTGGTTGGCAAAAGTCGGCGAACATGCACGAGGAATGATCATTTGATTGAATTTCTGATAGAAAATTGTTTTTTTTTATGCCTATTAAATAAACGTTAAATGACTTTGCTACCAATTTTGGCGCAACTCTTGCTGCTTTCGATGCAATAGATAGAGGAAATATTTCAATCAACAACGTGATTGATTTTTTTTTTTCTTGCATCGCAATTCGACCTACTCTAATATAAATAGTAGTATATTAGTTGAGAGTAGCAGCGGATATTGGTTTTGTTGTTATGCAAGAGTGCAAAATGCAATATGAAACCACAATCGATGATTGTGATCAAGTTTGTGGGTTTTCATTCGCTTTGATTAACATTCTACGAGGTTAATTGAATGCTGCTTGTTTGCAGTTACTCCTGATGCAAATTAGCCCAAAATTTAATTGACACACAGGAGGAGCGGAAAACACATGCGGGCATAAAATGAAATATTAATCATCGTAATAAAAATATCAAAAGTCACACATTTCCCTCTCAAAGCATAAAATAGGCAAAAAATATGCAAATAACTTGAATAATAGTTTTAGTCGAGTACGAAACCCACATATCTTCGTTTCTTGCAACTTCTTAATTAACTTCGCAACATATATTCTGACGAGTTGAGACGATCTCTGTGTGATCGAATTAAGCAAGTTATAGAGTAGTTGCTTTAATTGCCGTTTATGCCAACAACAACCAGTATAAGTTACCCTTTTATCGCTTCGAAAAACGATACGACATATGAGAATTACACCCAACTTTTAATGGTTTTAGTAATAAAATGATAAAAAGATGCAAATTATTATAAGTATGAATTATGCGCCTCCGTGCACGACGTTTTTGCGGTAAGCGATAAATTTGTAATATTAACTGCTGCATTTTTAAAAAACATTTTTTCTCTTCCCCATAAGGCGTCATCCATTAATGGCGTCGGCAGTTTAGGGGGGGTGGGGTTCATCAAATTTACGACGGAATCCGACGAGGGGGGGAGGGGGGTAAACAGAAATGTACGACGTCGTAAAAATATGCCATATTCACGATTTAAAAATTTTTCGTTTTGAATTATTTAAAATAATTTTTGAAATATTTCAGACTTTGTAATCATTTTTTTTTAATTTTCATTAATTTGAGTTTTTTTTTTCAAATTTTTCACAGGCTTTTATTGAAATTTCAACTGGTACTAAAAATTTCCTTTTCAGTGAGGGGGAGGGGTTAAGTTAAAAAACACGTCGTCAATTAGGGGGGGTCAAAAAATGCCCTATTTTTACCGATGCCATTAATGAATGACGCCATAACGCAACGTGTGCAATACATGTTAATTAGTTTTTAGCATAATAACTTGCAGCAAAAAAAAAAGTGTCGTAATTGATGTTTATGAGTTTATGCTCTCTGCGTGGCTGACGATGAGCTCTTTTAATGTTCTTCTGTGGCAAATTTCGGGTCAGTTAACAGGATAATTGTTTGAAAAGAACGAATTAAAAGTTGTGTTCAAAAGTAAACACAAATAAATTTTTCATTAGAAGCTCGTTAAATCCCCATTTCGCCATCATAGCAAACAACTCGGAAGAAGACGAAAACGAAAAGGTTAAATTGTAATTAAAATTTGTTTAATGTACGTGCTGGAGATATCTATCAAACTGAAAGACGAGTCTAAGTAGGATGTAGCATGTAACGTACGGCATTTGTAAACTTTGTTTAAATTTTCCACATCATAAGATAATTCAATCATGATAAGCACTTATCATCGCCATTCGTTTAGAAAGTTTCTTCTGAAGCCCTTTTTTGAAGGGAAAAGGCAGAAAAAAAATGTATGAACTTGCATTTCGATACAGATCCATTCAACCGGTAACACAATTATTTTGATAAATGACGGTAAACACTCCGTTGACTGTCAACGTTTATACCTTGCGATACTGACATGACACCCTGTTGGAATCATTTCAAATGCTCTTTCTCACTTAATTGCTTTTACTGGTGCAAAAGAATTTCTCGTGTTAGTTGCCAAAATATGTGTGAATGAGCAAAAGTTGTAAGTTACAGTAAATCAATAAGTCCATTGAAGCGTGCATCGAAACTCCTTCTTGCAAGTTGAATCGTCGCCCGGAGCAAAAACTAAACAAAACACGAAGAAAAGGGAAAAGAAACTTTCTCTCTGCTTTTGATTAATTATCGTAATTTTCCAGGACTTGAACTTGTTTGCGATGTTCATTATTGTTATGTTTTATTACGTTCATCTACTTATTACTACTTTGTTTTCTGCATGAAAAATGGGCAGATATGTGATGTTCGAATAATTTTCACATATACAGCAAAAGTTTTGACAGTTTTATTAATAGACCGAGCGAACACAAAATATTGATTCTGACATTTCCTTTATTCACTCAAATATTCGCTTACGCCGTGATGGATGGACGATGGATGGCTTAACGTATCTTCTTCATTCCCAGATTAGCATTCCATTAAGTTTTATTTACTTTTACAGCAAAATATTTTGTGAGCGGCGCCGCAATGCACTTTGTGCGCCTGAATCCAACTTCCTATTTGGTTTATGCCAGGGAAATGAATTTTCAATTTAATTATAGTACATTTTCACGGTTCAAATGAACAAATTTTATATTGAATTTCGTGTGTACGTGCGCTGACGAAAAGTGCTGTTTTGAAAATTCAGTCAGTCCCATGCAATTCATTCAGACTAATTTGCCGAAGGATATTGCTCTGTGGCACAGCATTAGATGCACAGAGAGAGAGAAAAAATTGCTGAAAACGTGCCATGTTGGCTCGTCTTCTAAAAATATCGTGATAATTTTTGTATAAAATTGCCATTTTCAATGCCCAAAAGCAAGAGAGCAAGCAAGCAAACGAAAGATCAGAACTAAATATGTTACATCATACACTTCAATTACTTCGTTCGTGGTAATTTAAAGAAAAAAAAAAGTGAATTTCATGGATAAAAGTATCATAATTTATGAGTCTGCACGTCTTGCTGAGCATCACGCTGCGGTAGATCAACAATCGATTTACTTTTACATCATTAACAATAAATTTCGTTTCGCTCAAACAAAAAAATGAGTTCTAAATTGAATTACTATTCATTCGGAATACATTACATTCGTCGATTGATCGATCCTTAATGATAAAATTCATGAAGTGTGCCTGCATATTTTTAATATTTTTTTTTCGCATATTATAATATGAAAAGATAACATATTGCCGTATTCGGGTGACAGCAACAAAAAAAAAATCAATTGAATTGAATAAATTTATTTTTTGTATGAGTAACCTTTATCCCGGATTTATTATTTTTTTCTGTTTTGAGTGACATTCCTTTTATAATTCAATTTTTTTTTCTCGCATCATAGGATCATAAAAGTGAAGAAGAGGAAACAACATTTTTTCGAGAGTATTGTAATGAAGAACCCTTTTTTCGCTCGTCAAGAGAGAGAATGCAATGACGACGATGATTGTTCAATTCTAATAAAAATAGATGCGTTTCGTCGGAGACAAAAAAAAATGGTTTTTACGAATTTCCATTGGCTTGACGAGAACAAATACTAAAAGCGCTCGTGTTGTCGTGTGAGAAATGTCACGAATCATGAGGTTTTTTCACATGAACTGCTTTTATTACATTATTTTAAATAAGCGTTCGTCTTCATTCAAACAGGCGGCGGCGAAATAAAGGAGTAATAACGTAACATTACTATCAAGATCCCTTACCCTTTCGGAGAACAATTCGTCGTCAACAACAAGGGGACTCGCAAAAAAAAAATGTATTGAGTGCGATTAAATGATGTGCTAAATCATCATGCTTTACGAATCCTTTTGATTTTCTATTTTTTGCCGTGCATGTTGTTGTGCGCGCAATTTAATTCCCGAGAAAAATGTTAAACATGCAAGGCAGCAATCAATGGTGATAAAATCATCCTGCATGATGATGATGATGATGATGGCAACAATGTGTATCAAATATCACCCTTTTTGGTCTTCCATCCAACTGTATTGACAGAAGACGGAGCAAACTTGGCGAACAACAAAGGCAACGAAAAAAACAGGGGAGAAATGTTAATTAGAGTTGCTTAGGGGTTTAATGACTTTCTCCTCATATCAATGTCGCAAGTTTATTATTTGCAACTTCCTGTTTCTTGTTCTTTTGAATATTAAGTATCTTCGTGTTAATGCACAAAAAAGCCACAGCAACTTTTTTAATTTATTGATGTGACGATTTTACAGATTTTTTTTTTCGGCGAAGGGAATTAACTGTTTAAAAACGCATGAACGGCGGATATACACGACACTCGTAACAAACAAATAAATAAAAGCATAAGTTTATTGCTCACAATATTTCACACTGAACCACTCCTTTCAACGTCGCTCGTAAATATAAATGTTGACTAATAATGTTGTGCCTGCTCGATTGCTTGTGACTCAATGCGAATGACCTATTATTGTATTTTTATCGTTTTATGCAAAAAAAAAAAATTTTTTTTTTGCTATCGAGCATTTTATTTCAACCATCAGCACAGAGTGAGTAATAAGCCGCCTGTGTGGTTTATTTTTAACACCGTTGATTAGAATCTCTGATGGATAACTTCATTCATCGTTTACTCGGTTCATCAGGAAAAAGGGGAGCAAAGTGTGTCAAGTGCTCTCTTTCTCTCACACGCTTGAAAGCGAAACGAATCATCCATGTTATTGCATCCTACGTTTTTTTTTACAGTTTTTATTTTTCATTCTCAAAGGTATACACAAATGGCTTGGAATGTTATTTAAAACAAACAAGAGCTGATGCATCAAAGGTGCGTTCAACCATTGCACATAATCGAGTAAAATGCTTTGAGCAAGTGTCAAGTCTAGTTACGACAACGACGACGACGACGATATCACATGCATGAAAAGTGAAGAGAGAGAGATTGCTCGTAAGTGCTTCCTTCTTGCTCGCTTATTAACATACATTCGGTTCAGTGACACAAAATCCCATGCAGCATCAGAAGAAGAAGAAGAATAAAAGTTTATGTGCAAGACATGACAAGTCACAACAATGTCAACTTGTAAATTTGATACAAAATTAAGTAAGTGAGTTTTGTCAACAACACTCACACAGTTCAAGAGACAAACTCGAGTAAAAAGCCTTTAAACACGTTTATGTTTATTTATGCTGTTTTATCGCCGTACTTGTGGTTATGTTTTCGACACAAAAGTTATTGGTGCGTATGTTGAATCTATTGATTTTTATAATATTTATTACAACAGTAAACTTGTTCATATAAAAAAATGAGATAAAAACTTACCAACTGCACTGCGGGTGTTGTTCGAGCATTTCATATCCAATTTATCTGACTTCATTCGATGGTCGATGAGAACCAAACTTGTTGTACTATTAACTTCAAAAACAATTTAATGTATTTTTTGATTAATTTCAAGCTTAAAAACGAACAAATAGATATTTTTCCAATTTTCATATTTTTCAATTTTCAACCTTAAGAACTATAAAATGGACATTCAAGTTTTTTAATCAAAAAAAAAAAAAAAAATTTTTTTTTGAAAATTTGGAAAAAAAAATTTTTCAAAAAAAAAAAATTTTTTTTTGAAAATTTGGAAAAAAAAAATTTTCTCTTCGTCAAACGCCTTCCCATGAAACTTGTCCTGAACAAGTTTTTTAATAAAAAAAAAAAATTTTTTTTTCAAAAAAAAAAAATGAACAAGTTTTTTAATTAAAAAAAAAAATTTTTTTTGAAAATTTGGAAAAAAAAAATTTTTCTCTTCGTCAAACGCCTTCCCATGAAACTTGTCCTGAACAAGTTTTTTAATCAAAAAAAAAAAAAAAAAAAAAAAAAAAAAAAAAAAAAAAAAAAAAAAAAAAAAAAAAACAAAACAAAAAAAAAAAAAAAAAAAAAAAAAAAAAAAAAAAGTTTTTTCAAAGAGATTTTTACGTATTTTTTTACGTATTTTTATATTTATGAATTTTTAAGACTTAAAACCTTCAAATTAACATTCAAAGTAAATTTTCGTATTTTTTAATCAATTTTAAGTATAAAAACCATCAAACATGTACATCTTCGTTACACAGAATCGAGAAGTTTCTCACTGATTGAAAAACAATGAAAAGAAAAAATTCAAGTCATATCCATCTAAATATTGTTTTTGTTTTGAAAACGTATGATAATCATATACAAATATTTTCATTTTAAATTTAAATAAAAATTGTTTGTTGAAATTTCAAGTATTTTCCTCGTTGTCGTTCAAACGCACAGACGATGCGTTGCTTTGCTTTGTTTTGTGACATGCAAAATATATCGCCTGCATAAGTGCAATATCATACGAAGAGAGAGACATGCACCTTTGAACTAAAAATAACCTTTTAAAATAATTCAAAACATTTTATTTTCTACAGAGAGAGAAGTTTGCTTGCTGCTGACAACTTTCGTTCGTTCGTTCGTTCGACGACGACGACGCTTAAAACAATTTTGCTTTGGTTTTGTTACGGAATGCAATCAGAGTTTTTCTGGCTGTTTCATAACGAACGCGGAATGGAAATTTGCTTAAAACCTCTTTTGTTGTTGCTCATTATATCACGCAGATTTACATAGCAAAGACGATGAAGAATTTTCATCAAATACAAAAAAAAAAATTGTTATGATTTTCAATGCAGATTTTCTTTATCGCATTATTAAATAAGAACGATTTCAAAAGACGTCTGAAATATTCGCTTTAAATCCTCTTAAATGTCAAAATAAGCATAATATTTACATTTTTCATTTCCTTCACATTTCAATTAGTTATTTGTTATCCATGTTCACTTCATGTTTCGTATCGTTGTTTTGTGAATTTATGTATTTATTTATCAGCACAACAAGAAGCATGTCTCGAGAGTCGTATTTGTAAAAAAAAAATGTGTATGAAATTTATCATAAGTGGTTTCTTTTTTCTTCCATCGTCGTTGTTGACGACGCGTCGTACATGTGCTTTGATTCCGAAAACCAAATAAAAACATAAACATAGGTAAATATTATAATAAATGTCTTGTACAAACAAGCGAAGAAAATGTTTTTGTTGTGAGTTGTGTGAGTGAGTAGGCCGGTTAGTCGATAACATGCTAAAAACAACAATAATAATATAATCATAGTATTACTCCATTTAGTTGAGAGTAATGGTATAATAATGGCACACACAAAAAGTGTAGGCTCAAAAGAGTTTTTGGTGCGGAAAAATGTGCGGTTCGTATTATTACAAGATTTTTTTAATACATTAACAAATAGTACTTAATATTGGTACGCAGCTGCAACTTTTATTAATTATTTATTTTCTTACAACATTTCGCATTATTATTTCAGTCTACAGTACTTTAAAGTTTAGTTATTTATACCAACAAACGATCATCTTGTCGTCGAGTAGTTAATTAACCAAAATGGGAAAAGTTATTATTGCATATATTTTATTGTCATGGTAATTAATTTGTAAACTTCTACGATCTTCCTTGTCTTTAAAGAGAAGAAGATCATGATATTTGTGGGAACGACAAGCTCGTTTTCTTCCAATAAAAAATAATAAATGATAATAATAATCGTAAAAGTTACCTGGAATGCAATTAATTAACTAACTCAAACCATAAAAAAATAGATGATCGTCCTATAATGCAACATGTTCATTAAAACGGCGATGACAAGTCTTCACTATAAAAAATTGGTGTCTCGCAAGCAAAAAATTCCGCGAGACATGAAAAATTCATGAAAAATTTTAAAATTTTGAAAATTTTTGGAGGAAATTTTTTTTTTCGATATTTTTTGTTAATTTTATGATTGAAAATGGTTAGCAGATGAATTAAGTGACTAAAGTGAACTTTTATTTCTGCAAATTTTGCTCAAATTTTTGAGATATTTTGTGAATATTTTTCTTTTTTCACCCAAAATAAAATTAAAATGAAAAATTTATACGTTAAAAAACAAAAATAGGACATAAAAAATGAAATTGACGGAGAAATTACGAAGCTCTTAACTTATAATTTTAAGTAATTTTCTTAACTTTCTAAAAACAATTAACAATCTTTAATAAAAGTAAAGTTTTGGTAAAATATTAGTTAAAATCATCAGAATTGAAGAATTTTTCGCTCTTGGAGATGATTAGTTTTTTTTTTTTAATAAATTGTACATATTACTTTTTTGATAAAAAAAAATTTAATTTGAAAAAAATAAAAAATATATATTAATAAATTTAAAACAATTTATTAAATATTAATTAATTTACTTTTTTAAAATTGGCAATTTTTTTAAATTTTTATAGTTCAATTCAAACAAAACATTTGATAGAAAATCGAAAGTTAATGCGTAAAAAGTATAAAAATTTGCGCAAAACATTAAAAAATTTAATTTCAGTAATTCAGTGGTTTTTCACCAAATATTGCATTTTAGCTCAATACTTAAATATTTTGCCAAAATTTTCCTATTTTTTACTCATGAATTTTTGATTTACCATCCTACCGGGGCTATTTGTTTTATACTTTTAAGTTTGATTTTTCCATATTTTATTTTTTTTTTCAATATCATTTATTTTAAATTTTTTTTTTTTTACTTTTTTTCATTTTTTGTTTTATTTTTCGTTCATATTTTAGTCAAAATAAGAAAAAAGTTAAAACTCACACATATTTTTTACAAAAAATCACAGAAATTTGAACAAATTTTGATGAAGTAATAGCTTAAGTTGGTTGCTTAATTCATCTGCTAATCATTTTTAATCAAAAAACTTACAAAAAACATCGAAAAAAAAAATTTCCTACAAAAATTTACAAAATTTTAAAATTTTTCATGGTGTCTCGCAAAATGTCTCGCAAAGTGTCTCGCAAAGTGTCTCGCGTGTGTCTCGCGGATATTTTTGGTCGCGAGACACTTTGCGAGACACCAATTTTTTGCAGTGTTGGAGGTCTTCCATCCATTTCTTCTGAAACTATTTAATTTTATGTTTATTTATTCGTCGTTAATTAATGATAAAAAATAATTCAAATTGCTGCCATCAAGCAACCATGATAAGAATGTTACAAACAAATATTTTAATATGCATGATGAGCACCATAAAATAATTTTAATTGTATTTTATATTAATAATTGTAACATCAATCCTTTGTGAATACTACTTACTTCCCTTACTTTTATTGCATTCGGTAACATCATTTACCAAACATTTCCCCTTTATTATTTATGATTACTCGAGTGAATTGTTGAATGGCTACTTCATTATTAAATATTATTAATAATCACAATTTACTTGACGTCTTATCACGTAAAGCAACAAAATACAAAAAAAAACGTACATTGACATTGACGAGATAAGAAAATTTTATTATCAGAAATTCTGTGTGTTTATATTTTGGGTTGTTGATAGAGTGTTGATGATAACGAAAAGTGTTTCTCGACATGTCATTCAGATATGTATGTTTGGAGGCAGATATTAGGTCAGCTGCTTTCTTATCGCTTAAATGACAAACACTTGTTCATTTTGGCCTTGCACGTCACACTTGTCGTTGGCAGATCAAAGGATTCACACCCTTTTTATCGCCGCGAGTCCTTTCAAGTTCACTGCAAAATTACCATTTTGGAATAACATTCAAAAACAGACAAATTTCTCCGTAGATTACTTTTATATTTCATTTAATAAATCTCTTGAGATTTATACGTGTGTCTCCCTCCGTAGATATTATTATTAACTGCATCGCCGACCATTTTTTCGCATTTTGTACATATTTTGATCACGGAGCGTCAACTGAGTCAATATATTGGATTAATAGTGGTTGTCGTGTCATGTGTTTGCTCCCTGTCTGTGTGTGTATATTTTTATTTTTATATAAAAAAGGTTATGAGGGTGATTCAATTCTATTATTTCCTGTACTTTCAAGGGAGCTGGAGACTGATTTAATAATAAACATGAAAATATAAATGCATTTGCGATATACACATTCACCATATGCATGTCAGAGAGTGCGAGAGAGATGGTTACGAAATAAACCTATTTTATCTACTGTATGGTATCTATAAATAAATTGTATCCTTGGTCGTGTTCTATTATTGTTAAAACATGACGAGATGGGATCTTTTGCTGCTGAAAAAGGGTAAGAGATTGTTCGAAATAGATAACTTCAATGACATTCTCCATTTTATAGATTATGATTATTATTATTATTTAAACAATATATTTCTCATGTTAACCCTTAAAAGATGATGTTTGAATAGAAATTTAGGACAATTTTTCGATCATACACAAAACGAGTCGAGAGTTGGAGATGGACGACGTGCTAAATTGATGATATTACCCGAAATTATTGTCACAATCGATTTGCCTGTCAGCCTTTGGCAAATGAGTAGGGAGGGAGGGAGAAAATGGAAAGAAAAACAAACTTTATAAATATTTGTTTGAAAATCTGTGGTCCATAATGATAACCATTGAGTCATTAATTAAAACAATAAATCTGTTACTTGACAGGATTTTGCTTTTTTTTTTGCTGTGGAACGAAAGTTTTAAATCGAATAATCAAAAAAACATTCAGAAAACCATAAATCTCGCAACTTCCTCATAGTTTTCGAGACACAGAGTGTTGCTTGATGTGTGACGGAGCGCGCTGAAATGGAAACCAACTATTTTTCTTCTCATGATCTTGTTATTATTACTTCATGTAAATATGTTAATGCTCGGTAATTTTTCTTGTTCGTGATAAAAATTTGAAAATCACCCTCCTTTCCTTCCTTTTTTCTCGCGCATTGCATTTTGGCAAACAAAGCGATGACAAAACCTTATCAATGACTTTTTCTTCTTATGGAGGAAAAAAAAAAAAGAGAAAAAAAAGGAAATTCACGACAACACGATGTACAAAAAGCACAAAAAGAAAACGTAATTTAGTAGAAAAATGTCGGGATCATCAGACAATATCGATTTATTTCGTTTTTTTTTTTGTGTGTTTGTTTGTTGAAATTAGTCGGGGTGAGATTTTGTTTTGATTGACTGTTTACTTAAGTGTCGAGAACCTTATCACGTCACAGGACAGGAGGAATCAATTAGATAAACATTTATAGATCGTACCGGAAAAAATACGTGTGTTTTTTCTGCCTAACTTGGTTTGAGACACAAAATGCGAACGCTGCAAAATTAATTATATCTGTCTCAAGTTGTTTCTGTCTGTACGTGTAAGGATTACGAATTGCTCGTCACTTTGTCACAAAACACGAGAAATTGGATTGAATTTGATTCAATTAAGTGACACAAACGCGCAAATATCTTCCGATAAATTGTCGATGGTAATCACATTTATCACATTCCTCGTAGACCATGGCGTATTATTGTTATGGGAGAAAGGGATTTTCGTTCAAATTGACATCAAGCTAAAAAGGGAGAGAAAAGCAATAAGACTTTGTATGTAAATAAAGATTCGCACAACGAGCAATATTTGCGGTCAATATAATTTTCATTTACCCTTCATCAGCTTTGTTTGTTTGTGTGTGTGTGTTAATCCTTCCTCCGTTTTCTCCTCCGAAATTGTCTTGTGAAATTGAAATGCAAGAAGTTAATAGACTTACACGTGTTTTTCGATATCTATTTGTGGCTTGGCTTGCTTCTGCTCCTTTTCCCTTTCTTTCCTCGAGATTTCTTTTCCTTTTCCTTCGGTGCTTCCTTCACTCTTGGCTGTATTTTAAAACGATTCAAGTAATATTCGGACATTTGCAATAAATCAACTTTTGTTTTGGGTTTCCGTTTGGCATTTGACGAAGGAATGACTCGTGAAAATTCATCCATTAAGTGGTCAATTGTTTCCTTTGGGATTTTGTAACGTTTTTGAAGAATTACTTTATGAAAGTCGGCTTTGTCGATGACTTGCTGTTCTTTTGCTTCTTGTTTCTTGTCAATTATGTCATGCATTAAGTCAGCAAAGTCCCATCTTTTCTTCTTCGATTTACCGTTCATTGCCTTCTTGGATAGGAAATGTATGCGATCAACGATAATTGGTTTTAATTTGACTTTTTGGGGATTTTTCTTTATCCTTATTGGTTGATAGTTGATTTGTAACTCGGGATTTTGTTGTAGAATGTCTTTAATTCTCGCCAAAAAATTGTCATTTTGCCAAAATTCTGTGCCAATGTCTAAAAATTTCAAACTTGTCGTTTCTTCAAACACATCCAACAGAATCAACGCATCTTCACGAGTAAAAGGATTTCCCTTGAGTGATAAATTCCGTAAACTTTGGGACTTTTGTACAGCTTTCAGCAACCCTGTGATGTCGTCACCCTTCAATCTAAAAATAATGAGGTAAGACAGATGGTTAAACCTCTGGTCAATAAAAATGTTTGTGTCTTACAAATTAAAATCCAGATTTAACGTCTTCAGTGATTGATTTCCTTTTAATGCTTTCATTAGAAATTTCGTAAAAACAGGTCCCGTTATGCCGTTCCATGCCAAATGGAGCTCCCTGAGTGATTGATTCCTTTCTAATCCCTTCATTATCTTGACAATGGATTCTATGCAGCAGATGAAACGAAAATTAATTTTCGATAGCAGCTGAGACAGAAAACAATTGCTCTCACCTTTTTCCGGATAAAATTCATTCCAATTTAAAATTAGTGTCTCGAGTGTTTCTTTTTCCGCGAGCAATTCTTCCAATTTGGCAGCTGTTCGAGAGGACAATTTATTATGACCGAGATCAAGTATTTGGCACAAGTCGTTTATTTGCATTGCTGCGACAACCGTCACTCCCCCAGCATCATTTAAATCGCATTTCGATAAGTTTATGTACTTGAGCGACGTTGAGTATGCGAGAGCATCAGACAACTTTTCCACTCCCTCGGGACCAATCCTTTAATGTGTGACATTTTTTACGTGTTTGATGATATTTATTTATAAAAAATTGTCTGCAATTGAATTCAAATATATATATATTACTTACCAACATTCACTCAAGACCAAATGTGACAAATTTGCGTTTGTCATAATATAATCTGCAAGAACTTCACACGTACACGGAGTTAATGGATTTTTCGAGAGATTCAAGTGTGTCAGTTGCAAGAGATTATAATCCAAAAGATGATTTAGGATTATCCTGATGTGAAAATCTCCCAAAGTTAAGCACTAAATGACAGAAATTCAATAAAAATATGATAAAATTCAACTTTTGAGACACTTACCGCAAAGTTCAATTGAGTAATCTCTCCAATTGTAGCCATTCTCGATAAGGGTTGTATCATGTACTTCAAACATTCTTCTTGATACTCTTTGTATTTGCTCTGTATTGTTACTACTGAAAGACTTTTCTCCAAAGAAACTTCGATTTCCTCAATTTCCTCTTGTTTTTCCTCTTCTTCTTCTTCATACTCACAGATTGATTCCTCATTGAACGAACTTTCGATTAGATTGTTATCGTTTGTTTCCAAAACTTCATCTTCTTCTGGCTCTAAAAGTTGCTCTGCTAAAACTGTTGTTTGGGAAATAAGTTCCCTCTGCTTTACATACAAATCCTTTTCCTCAATCTCAAACTGCAAGTCAGCCAATGAAATGTTTGTGTAACTCATTTTTTTCTTTGTTCGTGTCGTCTTCCGTAATTTTGTTATTTTTCAATTTTTTAACGAGTTTCTCACTTTATTTTTTCAATTTTTATTTTTTTTTTTTTTTGTTATTGAATCATATTTTTTACTTTTAATGTAAAAACTTTTTAATTTAGGAATAAAAAAAAAATTTTTTTTTGCATGTCAGAATTTTGTTACATCATGTGAGGGTTGAGTAAACGAGTTGCGTGCATTGTCTTCGCGAAAATCTTTTGGAAAATTGAATCCATTTGTCATGAGTACGCGCGGAAAATATATCTAGCCACGAAATGTATGTATTGTAATGGTAAGCATGTCACGCACAACCGGTTTACTTTTTTTTCGTTCTTTTGATTAAAAATAGATTGTCTTCTTTTTAGCAACGCAACACGATGACATTGTCGAGTGTCGGCTACTGCGTTACTGAAAGAACGTTTTACGAACGAAGAAAAAAAAAGAATCATTTACAAAAGTTTTGCAAAAATAAATTGCTCGTCACAAAGTGTTCTTCTGGTAAATGTCGTCGTTGTGTTTTGTTGTTATTGTTGTTGTTGTTGTTGTCTTCGTCGGAAAAGACGTCTACGAACTTTATCTGATGTGTGCTTTGGTCTTTTGTGTGATTGTGCTCAGAGTGCCTGCTGCTCCGTAAAATATGATATATGAGTCCTTAACACAAGTTTTTCTGAAAGGAAGTTATAAATTGAACGGAGTTTTCATCCTATAATGGGTCGTTTTTAAGACTTTTTTCCATGATTCTAATAAAAAATAATAGCAAAAGTGTCTCTCACTCCATATGCGGTTATATCACTTTCGTCGTGCACCCGATTCTCTGGAAAGTAAAACAAAAGGCAATTCATTATAATCACATAAAAACAATGAAATATCTTTTTAATAAATTTAAAATACTTTCCTTACGCACAGACGCACAAAATAATCAAAAGTGCCTTTTAATTGAGTTACGACGCTGCGGAGATGGAAAACGTTTTTTCAATAAGTTTTGAATGAATGAATATTTATTCAAATTATTTTTTGGAGAAATTAGGCAAAGGAGTGCGTGCTCGCATAAATCAAAAATTGTGTTCTCTCGGAAAATTTGTTTTTTTCAACAAAAAGGGTGCATTTGGTGATAATGTTTCGGGGAACAAATTATACAGAAGACGAAGAATAAGAACGAGGAAAAAGGAATGCACCAAGGGAATTGTTCGGAAGAAATACAAAAAAGGAAAATTGCTGGGATTTGCTCTTTTTTACGTGAGTAAGCGTAAATATTTTGATAAAAAAAAGTGTAAAATTTTCACTCGTTATCGCATTTTTGACGTATTTCTATTCATTGCATTTTCTCGGATGGACATGCAAAATCGCTTGTGAAGCGATAACTTTTCTTATGCTGAGGCGAAAGAACAAATACAAACAAAAGAAAAAGTTTTCCGCAAAAATTTGTCTTGTCTTGCCTCTGTGTTCGCCTCTATTTTTATCACACTCATTCCATGCCAAAGCCATAAAACATTGATAAAATACATTATTTTAAGAATTAAAGTAGACAACTTTTGTTTCCAACACTCTTTTTCTCTCTCCCGAACTTTACTTAACATATCACGAATGAAGTCTGGAGAGCATCGTATCGTATATCGTATCGCATCGCAAACACTTTCTTGATAGATAAGACGTTAAAAATTACAACAAGACGAAGCAGAGGGAAGACGGGATCCATTATTTCATTTTCACACTCATTTCCGTTTCTGTCGTCTTCGTTGACGTTTCTTTTTTCTTTTCTTATTTTGTGTGAAAAGTGCGCGAGTGTTGATACCTTTCAACGTCTATTTTCTTTAAAAAAAAAAAAAGTGTCTTCCTTCCTATTTGCTTTCTTCACAGTTCATTCCACGCGAATATTCAACAACAACGAGAAAATTTCAATTTTTAAAAAATTTTCACCTCCTTTAGCACTTCATCAAGTTTCTCCTTCCTCCGATATCCGATCATTCATTCAATTTGTGCCCCCGAAAAAATGACCAATTTTGTCAAATGCAAAACTTTCTTATGTCACATCAATTTCCATTAAGTTTTCAAGGCAACATAAAGTTAAAAAGGGACAAATTGTTGGAAAAAATAAAACTTTTGTTCGAACACAAAAAGGAAACTTTGATTTTTTGTCTTCCGTTTGCGCATTAGGCCGCTCCAAATTTTTTTTGAACTTTTTGTCCCATGCCCCATTTCAAAAGTCGAAAATCCAATGGGGCAAAATAAAAAAAAAAGTTAAAAATTTCATCAAAATTGACCGTTTTTTGGTCTTTTTTCAAGGAATTTCCCTAAATTTTTTAAAAAATTTTCAATTTTTAAGAATTTTTGTATCAAAAATCGTATTTTAACATGAATTTTCTTCTTTAAAATTTTTTTCAAAAAAATTATTTTTCAAAATTTTTTGACAGTTATTTTTACGAAATTTTTTTGTTTAAATTTTTAACTTAAAATACTCTGAGATAAATTTTAAATTATCAAATCTCAATGTAGATACCATAAAATCAACTAAAATATTGATTTATCACAAAAAACTGTTAATTTTGTCATTTTGTATGAAACAGTATTTCAATTTCTTTTTTTTTATTTTGCCCCCCCCATTTTGAAATAAAGTTTTTGGGACAAAAAGTTCGAAAAAAAATTTGGAGCCGCCTTAAAATAAAATAAAAAAACTTTTTATCGATATGCATATCAAAATTCTCTTCTTTTACAGCAGGTCAACAACGACAACAACAATCAAACTTGTCCGATCATTATGTAATTTTGTCATAAACCGGAAGCAAGTAGAATATATTTTAGAATATGACAGAATTAGAATTACAAATAGAAGTCAGTCATAATAAAATGCTCGTCGACGACAAATGTTTGTGTTTAGGAAATTCAGAACAGACGAGACAATGGACTGAATTTATTTATCTGTCTTCCTTTCTGCCTGATTATTATTATGCAACCGACGAATGCAAAAGCATTCTAACACAATAAAAAATCGTTTTGCATGAACAAACATATAGGAAGAAAAAGTTATTGAAAAGGAAGCGACTGTCTATAACTTATCTCTTTGTCTCTCTCGCTTTGCGATGTTCATTCTCCGCATTGATGATAGTTTTCAATAAAAGTGAAAAAAAAAAGTTTTTCCTCATTTTTCATTAACATCGAATGCATCAAATGAGACGACACTCAAACATGACAGACAAGTAAGAGTCGTTACTCGTTAGTATTTAACACTTACTATTTTGTTCGCTAACTACTTCAACACGAAACGTCGGTCGTTGTCGGATGGATAATAAAATTAGCATGTTCCGTTATGTATATTTACACAAAATGCAAGTGCGCGAATGAACGAAAAAGTTATTTTTATTCAATTATTTGAGATTTTTTAGACGTGTTGCAATGCAGAAACAAACACATTTGTTAGAAAGTGTCTGAGATTCGGAACGTTTTTAAGCAGCCAGCAACTCAAACATCGCATCGCCAATGCATGCAGAAGAACGTCATGCACGTGCTCCCAAAAAAGTTAGAAGAACGAAATTATTGGTTTGCTTGTCTTGTCTTGTCTCGTCTCGCCTCTCGTCTGGAATGAAGTTATTTGTAGTATATGTTCCATATACTACTTTGTTTTTGGTGCATAAAAAAGGCACATTTTGTGATACCCTATCGAGAAAACGTCGAAAAATTGTCAGAATCAAAGGCGGTAAGGTGCTAAACGAGAGTAAACTTTCCATGGAATTCGAAATCAGGCATAAAATTTCCCGGCTTGAACAAAAAAACCTCGAGCCCAGGCCTCAAAGTTGGGAAAAATGGCGAAAAAACGTCATTTTTTGGGCAAAAAAGTATCCTTATTTTCATAGCCGAGAATTTTTTCGAAAAAAATTTTTTTTTTCAAAATTTTTTTTTTTTTATATATTTATTCAAAGAATTTTTTTTTTCAAAAAAAAATTTTTTTTTTTAATATTTTTTTTCAAAAATTTTTTTTTCATTTTTTTTTTTGTTCAAAAAAATTTTTTTTAAATTTTTTCTTATAACTCATTTCTCATATTCTAAACATTGAATCATGTAAACAAAAGGATTATGTAACAAACATATACTACAATTCGAATTTGCTTTGCTAATTCAATGTACTTTCATTTGAAAGCCGTTGATGCATATGCTTTCTCATGAAATGAAATGCAGGAAAAGGCAATAAAATTAACGTCACTTGTGAGAAAAATTTATCTTCTCAAAATTTTTTAATATTTCTCACACACATTATCCTTTTTTTTTTAGAGATGCATCAGAAGAAAAGAAAAAGTTTTGCTATAACGACAGAAGTTGTCCAATTACGTCAATCACGCAACAGAATGACAATAAATTTAGTTGGCGGGAGATTGTTAAACGCCTCGCAATAAAAGAGTCCATCAACTTGAAATCCTTTTTGCTACATTTCATTACGTTTATTACGTGCTAACACCACATAAACTCTCTTTTTTATTAATTCTCCGTTTACTTTTTTTTTTGTGTCCGTTTGTGATCTATTATTTGCTTTCTTTTTGTTAAACAAGCGAAAAAAACCAGCAATAAAAATAACGAAAAAGCTGTCAAGTGTACTGAGACTGTTCAGAGTATCAAAAAATTGGATAAAACATTGAAAATTGAATTTCCATCTGAGCCGTTACTGTGCCTACATGTGTTTATAAGTAAAAAAAAAAAGGTTAACAAAACAATTGTCTATAAAAAGGAAACAGCCCAACGTCTCTGTGAACACATTTATTATGTTGGGATCTGCATGCAAACGTCTAAAAAACGACAAAATCGAGACATCAATTGGAAAAATAAATAAAAAAAAAGATTTTTGGCTCGACTCGATTTTCTCTCCCACTCCTCTTCAGATGCTTTGTTTTGTCGTCGTTGTACCTACTCGTCGTAATAATGATGAAATATTGTGTTCATCGAAGGACTGCAAAACAAACGCCCGCAATATGCAATTTCATGTAAGCTCGAGCTCCAACTTCGTGATGATGATGATGATGATGTCGCTTTTGTAACTGTAATGTTTAGTCAAATGGAAAAAAAGCCGAGCACAGAGAAAAGAGAACGAACGTTGTTATTATTATTTTTCTATTATAAATTTTGTTCGTGTTTGTGTCTGGGAGAGTGTCCTAAACAACGGAAAAAAGTAATGTTTTTTTTTTCGCAAAAGGAACAAAAAGGAGAAATTTTTGTTTGATCGATTATTTCGTTGTGTTGTTTCGTGCTGCAGCGGGCGGTAACATATTATACGCGTACGTGTCATTTGTGTTTCATTATCATCATAATCATTGGTTTCATTAAAGAGTACGCGTCATTGATTTGATAAATTTATCGATATTGGATATCCTGTATGTGTTTGATGGTCAAGGTGCGTGTCTGTCTGCGTGTGACGTGCGTTGGGCATTCATGCTGTGTTCGCTCATGATGAAAATATTGATGGCGTAAAATATGAGCTCATTTCTGTTTCTGAAGGATGCTGTTGAAAAAAAAACTAGATTTCTCTAAATCTCAGTAGAAGTACCGTTAGTACGATTATTAATCATTTAAGGCCGCTCCAAATGAAAATCAAAAATAAAGTCCGATGCCCCATTTTAAAAGTCAAAAATCCAATGGGGCAAAATAAAAAAAAAAGTTAAAAATTTCATCAAAAATGACCGTTTTCCAGTGTATTTTCATAATTTTTCAAAAAATTTTCAAGAAAATTTTTGAAAAATTTTTAATTTATTCTAATTTTTGTTTTGAAAATCATATTTTAACTTAAATTTTCTTCTCTAAAAATATTTTTCATAAAATTACTGAATTTTTTTTTCAAATTTTTTTGACAGTTATTTTTTATGAAATTTTAATTTTTCAATTTTTAACTTAAAATGATCTAAAATCAATTTTTAATTTGAAAATTTCAAAGAAGATTATTAAAAAACAACAAAAATGTTTAATCAACGATCAAAAATTGCTAAAATTCTGTCATTTTGTATGAAAATAAGTATTTCAAAATTTTTTTTTTATTTTGCCCCCCCCCCCCATTTTATTTTAAAAAATTTTGGACTTTATTTTTGATTTTCATTTGGAGCGGCCTAAATACCTTCTTTTATTATTTACCTTCAGATTTAAAAGTCACGCCTAATTTTTTCCATTATATTAATATTATTACTTTATGATAAATAAAATACAAAACAGTTGAAGTTAATGGAGATGAGAGATGAAGACTGGATACCATTAAAACTTATTTCATTATAATTTTTTCTCGTTCTCTATTGAAAAAATAAAAAGCGAACGGTTAAATAAAAATATTTGGAGCCCTTTTTTATTAACAAAAAAAAAAAGAAACAAAAATCTAAGGGCATTGGGGAGATGTTAAAATGAATTATGTTCATTTGTGTCGTGGTGTTTTTTATGTATTTTTATTACAATACATCCATTTTTCTTACTCGCTCAGTCTGCTGCCATCCTCAATTCACGTCGTCGTCGTCGACGTAGCAAGTGCCAGTTAATTTACCCAGACTTTACTTTATTACTCCACATGCCATATTTGCCACGTTGAGGATGGACATGCACAATGGCAGGAGAACAGCAACCAAATTACGCGTGAAAAGGAAATAACTGTTATAAATATTGCAAAAAAGTATGTCTGCTACTGCTGCTGAAAAAAAAACGAGATAAATAAATAAAAATAAATATGAAATATTTATGAATGCGTGATACTATCATCATCATCATCATCATTATTGTTCCTTCATATTATTATTAAAATGGCCTTTTAAATTGTAGCTCACAACATACAAAAGAAAGAAAAATAAAAGAATGAAAAAAAAAATAACACATTATGAAAAGACTTGCTAAATGCGAAAAAAAATTCATAATGAAATGAAGAACAAATCACTCGCATGATAATTTTATACAAGAATTTAATTTAAAAACCTATGTTGAGCTTAATAGTATAATACATATAATACAATTATGAGCTGCTATTATTTTATTGTACTTTAAATTCAAATCAAGTTAATTATATTTTACGACGCATGTATTAAAGTAGCTTATAAAGTGAATCCATTAAAAATGTTTACACACAAACTGCTTTACTAACTGCAATTTTAATCCTTGCACACATGCTATATAATAACGGAGTTGAAAACTTTTTACAAATGTAAATAAATCTTGACGATATAAGCATATGAGTAATTATCAAGTAGTTTTATTCAACTTTTTCAATCGTTATTGTTTGTTTATCTACTCTTGACTCTGTCAGTGAACTTGTTTTACCTATAAATACTCTTCATGTTATAATCGCTTATTATTATAATAATTGCCATCGATTGTTGATAACTTTAAACCGATTATCTTGATGGTTATAGTCAAATTGAAGGGATTAAGAGATAAGCTTTAATTATAATGACACTTTCTTTGATAGTATTTGAAACATTGTTTACATTTTTCATTTCCAATCCCATATTCTCACACATAACATTAATTATTTTTAATAAATGTGATATGTTTGTTCATAATTAGCACCGTCATTAACATTAAAAGTCATGTTTTCTCATCATCCTATTATCTATTCATCTTTCTATATAAATAAGGCGAATAAATTTAATATTTTCATTTTTTGTCCCATGAGGATTTTCTCGAGGGGGGGGGGAAATAAAAAAAATAAATATTTTTGAATTTTTTGTTTGTAATTTTTTAACGTTTTTAGACGTTAAACGTTGATTCTTAACATTTATTTAATTTTAGTTTATTTTATTTTAAAATTTGAACTTAAAAGTAAAGAAAAATCAACAAAATCTCCCAAAATAAAAATTTTTGAAAAAAAATAATTTTGGTCACGTGACTTTCAAAAAAATGTTTTTCAACATTTCAATAGAAAATGTCGTAATTAAGCAAATTTCTTTAGTTTTTTGTATAATTTTACCATAAACAGTAATTTTTCATGATTTTTTATTATAAAAATTCCAAAATATGTCAAAAATATTTGTATTTTATATTTAATTTTTATTTTTCCCCCTGAATTTTTTCGACAAAATCCGAGGGGGGGGGAGACAAAAAATGGATATATTAAATTTATTCGCCTAAATAATAATAATATCTTTTCTATTTGATTTGAATGTTAACAGGAATTATGCAATTTGCTCATCATTATATAATTTGAAATCGATGTTCTCGAATGTTTCTCAGAAAATACCAAGAAGACGATGATTATTATTACAACATATTATTATTCAAGTTATTATATTGAAATAACTGTTTATTTATTATATTATATATTTGTAATTGATTGTTGTAATATAATAATCATAATATAAGCATGCGATTTAAAATTAGATTAGAAAATTGTTACAAACTTTATTTTACTCGAGAAACGTGATTCGAAAAGTTTCTACATTTCTTGTCGTCATTATTTGAGCATTATACCTCCGTAGGATTAATATTATTGTTTTTGTTTAATACAAGTTTTCAAAAGTATATCAACATTACACCCACTTTTCAAAAGTAAAACAATAACATTAAACCGACATCTTCGGTACATTGAACATCGTTCGAGAGAACGATGAAACACGTAAGACAACGAGAAACACATTTATCAAGTGTCTCGGTTTCGTATTGACAGTCAAAACTTTCGATTTTATGCTTGAAAATCTTGAAAGTAAGGCAAAGTTCTTGTGCTATTATTGTTATTATTATGCTTTCATTGTTCAATAGTTGTGTGTGCTATGTGCGTCATGTCATCTGTGCAAATAAATTATGTTACTCACGTTTTGTTTGTTCACTTAGTTTGCTCGTAATCACGAGCTTTGTTTCGACAACGATGAAAATTATTATTTATTAAACAAGGTTTAAATGTACAATTATTTTATCAATAAATAAATACTATAAATATTTGAGGCGATGACAGAATCTTCCTTTCTTTACGACAAAAATCGTTCCCTATTTTATTTATTTATACCAAAAAAGCAAGGTAGATAATAATCATCATCATTTTTGACTTCTGTCAATATTAAACACATGACACCTTTTCAACAAAATACACCTGACACTGTTTTTGTCAAGGCTCCTTTCTCGTACTTTTTTTTTTATTTTTATATATTTTGATCATAATTCCATTTGACATATGCCAATAAAATGTAATCAACCTTTTTTTCAAACGGGTCTGTAGTATAGTATTTTAAAACAAAGAAAAAGAACTCCTAATAAATAATACCTAATAATACGACTAACAATTTATCCGTTCAACTTTTGGATAAAAATAAAATTTATACACTAAAACGATGTTCAAGTTATTTAAAATAATAAAAAAAAAATGTTTAACCTTTTTATGTTTGTTATCTTTTTATTATTTTTTATACAAGTACGAGGAATTACATGAGGGCAGGTGAGACTTGTTAAGAAATTTTTACGTGTTGTCTTTATTTTCTTTCAATTATTTATTATTTTTTTTATAACATTTAGGCCGCTCCAAATTTTTTTCTATGTTTTTGTCCCCTGCCCCATTTTAAAAGCCGAAAATCCAATGGGGCAAAATAAAAAAAAAGTTAAAAATTTCATCAAAATTGACAATTTTTGGTTATTTTCCTTACTTTTTTAAGGAATTTTCAAAAATTTTTTAAAATATTTTTAATTTTTAAATTTTTTTGTGTTGAAAATCGAAATTTTACATGAATTTTCTTCTCTAAAAATATTTCCTAAAAATTATTTTTCAAAAATTTTTGACGGTTATTTTTATACAATTTTTTTGTTAAAATTTTTAACTTAAATTACTTTCAAATCAATTTTAAATCATCAAATCTAAATGTAGATACCATAAAAAAATCTAAAATATTCATGAAAGATCAAAATTTGTTAAAATTTTGGCATTTTGTATGAAAAAGTATTTCAAAACTTTTTTTTTATTTTGCCCCCCCCCATTTTGAAAAAAATGTTTTGGGACAAAAACATCGGAAAAAATTTGGAACGGCCTTATTATTTTTTTATAACATTTACAACAAAAATAACTTTTGTGAATGGATCAGAGCAATCGATCATTTTGAATTGCGGGGTTTTTGAAGGATAATAACCGTGCAAAATTGAATTTTGGACACTTGCATGAAATAATTATGAAAATGTATTTTTAATGAGCGTTTAAGTGATTCCGACAGCTAACAAAAAACTCTTTGATCAAAAATTTCCGCGCCGGAAGGAAAACCACAATTTTCGCACATATATGTTCGTGTAAAACAGAACAGAAGTCTAATTTATCTTTTACATGAATTCTTATAATTGCTTTAAGAGTTTAAATATTTAATATTGGAGTGTGTAATCATAATATTTTCTCATAAATCCATTCATTTTTCTCGGTTTCGCTTGTTATTACGTGTGTATGTATGGTATGGAGGAAAAGTAAATTCAAACACATTTTCCACGCGATGAGCGAGACAGAGGCAATATAATTGTTGGGTGATGTGTAAAATATGTATGCAGTAACGCGTTATTTGTCTATTTATAATATAAATATTGTAAAAGGTACCAGGAAGAAAAAGAAGAAGAAAAAAGGGGAGAATCCACCCCATCGATTTATTAAGTTTTCAAGAGAACGAGAGACACTCGAAGCTATTATTATGTGCATTGTGAACAAAAATTCAACAAAGCACAACATTAGAGAGGAACAATTTTTTTGTGTGCATGATATTTATGTACTCACTTATTGCCTTCTATTGTATTGTATTTTATGTGGCATGTTTGTTTATTTGAAGAAAGAAGAATGCAATTTAGTAGTAAGTATAATAAAATATAATAAAAATCGTAGAGTGGGTCTATAAATGTGTAATAACAATCATAATAATGAGCACCATTTTATTTATACAGTCAATTTCTATTCAATTTATTCATTTTAAACATGAACACTTTCATGCACAGGGTTTCTCATTATCAAATTGAAGCAGAAGAGAATCAAAATTGGATCGAACGATTGTTATCGTCGCCAATATTCACTCAAGCATTTTTAACCTCACTCGAATATTTTTTCGAAATCACTTGAAAAATCACTTTTCCCGTTTTTTTTTTCTTGCGGAATGGAAAAAATTATAATGACGACGGTTCACCTTTCAAAAAAAAAAAAAGTAATCCCGAAAATCAATGTTGTTGATATTAGCCGCCCTTTGGCTTGTTTTACAAAACGACACGGGTTCGTTAACGCACTGCCATGAATTACAAATTTTTATCTCTCCTTTCGACCTGCCATAAATCATTTATTGGTCATGGAGTAACAGACCCACACAGCTTATAAAATTAATTCTATCAATCATTTTTAATTTTGTTGTTCTTCTGAAACGATTAAAATGTTCCTCCTTCTCATCGTATCATCAACGACGATAATCATGTCGAGTCAGACGGAAAAATGCTAATGTATTTAATTAATATTCATTTTCTTCCCAAAAAAAAAAAAATGTTTTATCGAACTGCAAACTTTTTTTTTCGGATAGAGAAAAAAAACGGGCAGACGATGTGTTAATCCGCTTTCTCATTCCGTTGCTCGTAAAACGCATTTTTGCAATGTCGTGATGAGTAACGAACGAAAGCTTAATGGCACAAGGAGTCAACAACGACAATTGTGGTCCGTTAACTTCATTATTGCCCGGCTATTAGAGAAATAAAAGGGAAATGTAACAGAATGATCGACCAAATTTTTCCAATAAAAATGTGTGATGCCAAAAAAAAAAAAAAAATAAAAATGAAACGCGCTCTTCTTTCACATGTTCTCTGCCTCGACGTTAGAGACAAAAGCGAAAGAAGAATGGATAAAGGTATAATCGAAAAAATAAACGCACAAAAAATTTCTATTATTATGACGGTTGGGCTTAGCAGACATGATAATAATGTGTTCCTGTGTACATTTTCTACGTTTTGTATTTTTTGCACTTTTAGAGACAAATAAAAAACGTCTCTTCCTTTATTTTCTCTAAATATATATTTATTTTTTTTTTGTTTTCATTGTGTGCAGTGCGGATATATGTTTGTTTGCAACAAGCTTCAGTTTGATCAACATCATCATCATCATCATGACAAAACCAACGTAAAGACCCGTAATGTAATGTGTAGGAGACCTAAATGATGATATGAAATAAAACGTTGGAAAATGAGGGTGCTTAAATTAATATTTGTCCTTTTGTGTAAATTGATAATAATAATGATGCATTTTCTCTACGAATCTGATGACAAAACATCCTCATCAACAATTTCTGTCATGCCTTGACAAAAGAGGAAATTAGTTATTAAAGACTTTTCTCGGTTTTCTTTTTCCCATTGTCACGTTCTGCGTGCGAGAGAGAGAAAAATGGGGAGTGATGTCCTTTTTAATTTACTTTTTATTCTTCTACTTGCTTTAAAGCAAAAATCTTTGTAACGAAGTTGCTAATATAATTATTTTTTTTCCTTTCTCTTTTTTTTTCTCTTGCAGGTATGTACAGCTGAAATATGTTCTTAACCTCATTAAACACAGAGAAACGGGATTGCCATGTCATTAAAAACAAATTTAATTGTGAGTACTATAATTTAGTCGTTCCCAAGTTCACGTTGTTGGTCGGCCGGCATTTCAATAGAATGCATTTTATTCACTTAATTTTGTATAAGGAAACATTTTTAATTAAATTACGTTTTTTTTTTGTTGTCATACAATTTCGTTTGAGGAGAAAAATAAAAATGTTCGTAAATTACAGAGAAAGACCACATGCAAATAAATAAAATAAGTGCCAATATCAATTATTTATGTTGTGTGTAAATTGGCACGCGACCAAATATAATGAATGAAAAAAAAGTCGATGATACTCCCGTTTTGTTTTTAATATATAGAGCACCAAACGCACAAAAAAACACACACACACATACTTGATCATGACATATTCCGATAAAAAAATATATATGAAACAAAATATTGCCGCGAAATGTTTCAATTTAAGTAATGTCTGTGGTTACTTTTTGCGTTGTTGATGTTCAATTGTGTGCATGAGTACGGGAATGATGATGATTTTTGATTGAAACACATAAACAAATAACAAAAGAACAACGGAAACGACCAAAAAGTTATTAAAAGTTATTAAATGATAATCTGTTTTGAGTGTTTTGTGGTTTTCAACGACGCGTCGGTTGGGATTTGAGATTATGATGTTTAATTAAAACGAAACAAATGTGAAACAAATATTTTAGATATACATGTGTCAAGTTTTTTTTTTGTAGTATATGTTCCATGAACTACTTTGTTTTTTTTTATGTTTTTCATAGCAGAAAATTTTTCAAAAAAAATTAAATTTTTTTTAAAATTGATTTTTATATAGAATATGATCGTTAACAAAAACATAACTTTCAAAATAATTCTTTAAAATTTTTCTTCAGATCTTCATCATTAATTACCATTTTTATATTGTATTTTCATTCAAAAATGTGGATTCGATCAGTGTTTAGAAAATATACGTTAAATAAAAATGAGAAAAATAGTTATGACGTCCCCCATAATGTTCACGAAAAAAATTTGGAGAAATTTGAAAAAAAAATTCACTCAGAGCCTCTTATTACCATTTTTATATTGATTTTGCGCCTGCGAATCACGTGGAAATTTACAAACTCTTTCTTACCAAATATTTCACTAAAACTTTTTTAGTTATTGAATTTTTTTTTGCAATTTTAAAAATATTTTAATTTTAAAAAAAAAATATTTTAAAATTTGATTTGTTTAAATAAAAGTCGTACAATTTGCAGTAAATAATTTTTAAAAAGTATCGATAAGTTTATTTTGGAAAACTATAAATTTAACACTTTAAAGTTGAAATAAAAAAAAAAAATTTTTCGAAAAAAAAAATATTCTAAAAAAAATTTTTAAAAAAAAAATATTTAAAAAAAAAATTTTTTGGCTTTAATGTTTCAAAAAAAATATTAAAAAAATTAAAAAAAATAAAAAAAAATTGATTCAAAACAAAATTAAAAGTCAAAATATAAAAATTGAACTCGGGCTAACTTGTTTCGAATAAATTTTTTTAATTTTTTTTTTTTTTTTGAAAGAAAAAAAATTTTTTTTGCATTTCATCTTTAATTTTGACATTCAAAACAAAAGTTACAAAAATATACTACAATTCAAATTTGGTTGCTAATTCAAGTTACTTTTTTGTTGCTTCTTGTTTTAAATAAAAATATATATAGGAACAAAAAATCACGTTGGTCCTTTTCCTCACACACACGAATGTATTTTTGGTGCACCTGCATTTTCAGTGACATCGCGCTTTAGGCTGTTGTTGTTATTTTATTGGACTTGTACACAGCTAATAACAATAATCGTATGTAATTGCATTTAACACGTACCACATAATGACTAAAATCCATCATGAATACAAAAGGCAAAAAAGTGTTCATACGTGACGCAACTTTGTCACAACAACAACCACTCGCTGCAAATGTAATGCATTATTTTACTATTATTATTATTATTGCTGTGTATGCAACACACACATTACGATGCATTTTGAGGTTAAGCACATGTCTTTTTTCATGCCGTATTTTTTATCATTATTCAACATGTTATTTATCTGCACTCAGCATACGTTGTTGGCATTAACATGTTGCTGATGTTTTGTGAGCTCGAGCTCTTTTTTAGTTTTTGCAGCTATTTACAAATGATGATGATGATAATGTTGCGTGCGTGTGTTTGTGCGTCTTTTTGTGTCTTTGTATATGCAAAGTAATGAAGCTTAATGCACTTTTTTATCAGTTTACATAATAACTAGCATGCATGATGATAAAGAGAAACTCCGTTCTAGATAAACTTCGACGATGATAAATAACAAGAAGATAATGAGCTTACAGCTTGTTATTAAATTATCTTGCAGTGTGTCAAAAAAAGCTGTTCTTGAAGCATTTGACAGATGTTCGAAAATTGAAAAATTTGTTGCAAAAAATTGAATAACGGAAGAATCTTTATCATTCTTATGAATAAATCATTATAATAATATTTTCAATATTCAATATCGGGCTTTGAATTATTATTTTTATTTTTTTTTGTGAAGCAGGGCAACGTTGTTTATAATAAAAATAATAATAATAGGATTACATTAACATTGAATGTGCTATGAATTCCCATTAAAAATGTCTGAGAGAGAGAGAGACTCGATGATATCCCGTGGAGGCTTTGCATCATTTTATTACTTTTTCTCCTCTCGTCTATGCATTGGCCTTATCACAAATTTCAATTACACTCGTTTTTAGCATGTTTATGTAAAATATGGCACAAACAACAGACGGTTTTTTACACGATTTTTTTGTGCATTTTTTTTTCCAAGAGACAGAGTCCTCTGATGATGGCGAATCTACTGAATGAACAACAAAAACAGACAATTTTTTGTATATTAATATTATTTTATGAAAAAAAAAATATATTTATAGAAATTTTTTATCATTAATTTTATGCAGGCGCGATACAATCAAAGCCCGTCTCGTTCATTTTTTTTTTTGCTCTCGCTTACCTCATAAAATTTTGAATAACTTCGTATGAATTGCACGTCAATGCACATAATCTAATAATCTTTTTCCAATAAGTGCCTCGCATAAAACTTCCATCAAGTTAACAATCAGAAGAAGATTGGTATTGTAATGCGACTCCCAATGTTGACGGAGAGCAGCAACATCAACAAAAAGCACGCACGCATAAAACACAGACGAAAAATATTATTTTTTATTCCGGTCTCATACATTTTTTTTCGTGAGTTCGATGCCGTTATTTGTATTGTGTTGTATATTGTATTATGTGGCTTCATCAATCCAATCGCCATCCTGCGTCGCATTTTTTCGGCGGAAAAACACACACAAGGGCGTCTCGAAGCTATAATCTAACAGTTTTTTTTTGTGTCATGGTGCCTCCAGCAGCTCGTTTGTTGCGAATTTGTTTAACATTAACATTCGTCTTTCTTTGCCATCGTGTTGATGATGGTCATGCAAGCGAGTTCAGGCAAGCGAAACAGATTCAAGTGTAAAGTGCAATACACTCTCTACCTCGTCGTTCGATCGTCATCAACATCATTGTGCTGCTGTAGCTTTTTTTTTTACTGCATTTCGGTTTTATTTTGAAAAGATGTTTATCATTCAGTCTGTGACAAGTTATGAAAATCTAAAAAAATAAAAAAAAGGAATTTAAAAAAAAATCATAACAAAAATTTAAACATGATGAAAATTCTTTGAAATTTTTACAACTTTCAAAAAAATTTATAATTAATTAAATTTTTAATAGTGAAAATTTTTAATTTTTCACCGTAAATACGGTTTTCATCAAAAAAAAAAAAAATTGGAAAAAAAAAATTTTTTCTCTTCGTAAAACGCCTTCTCATGAAACTTACCCTAAACAATGTTTTTCATCAAAAAAAAAAATTTTTTTTTTGAAAATTTGGAAAAAAAAAATTTCTCTTCGTAAAACGCCTTCCCACGAAACTTGTCTGGAGCAATGTTTTTCATCAAAAAAAAAAAAAAAAAAATTTTTTTTTTGAAAATATGGAAAAAAAAAATTTTTTCTCTTCGCCTTTTCATGAAACTTACTCTGATCAATGTTTTTCATAAAAAAAAAAAATTTTTTTTTTTGAAAAAATTTTAAAATTGGAAAAAAAAAAAATTTTTTAGAACAATATCATTAATTTTTCATAATTAGGCCGCTCCAAATGAAACGCAATAGTTTTGTCCAAAATTTTTGAAATAAAAATGGGGGGGGGGGGCAAAAAAAAAAAATTTTTGAGATACTATTTTTCATACAAAATGCTAAATTTTTTAAAAATTTTTGATCGTTAATCAATGTTTTTGTTGTTTTGAGTTTTTTCAATGTTTTTCATAAAAAAAAAAATTTTTTTGAAAATTTGGAATATTAATTTTAATAGAAAATTATTTTTTTATGAAAATGTGTGAAAATTTTAATTTTAAAATTTGGGAAAAAATGTTTAAAAAATGAGTCAATAATATATAGAACAATATCATTAATTTTTCATAATTAATAAATTTTTAATGAAAGTTCAAAAAATATTTTTTTAATAAAACAGAATAAAATGCAGTTAAGCTGTTCGTTCCGCGGATGATTTTCAATCTTTTTTTTGCATAATTTTTGTTTGCTTGTTATTAATATTATTGGGAGTGCACAAGAATATTCTTCGTTATTTTTTTTTTGTGATCTGCATGCATAAATTTGAATACAAACGATGACGAGAGGCGATACAAAGTTTAACTCACCCGTGTTTAATTAAAATTCACACGCGTGATGCATCGCGTATGTGTAATAACAGCTTCAAGAGTGCCTCTCTTTCGATACGGATGAGTGCCCAAATCTTTTGAATCCTTTTAACAACCAATTGTCTCTCTCTCTCTCTATCCATAGCCATCCCTGAGCCGTGAAAAAAAAATCGTGTGTGACAAGTAATGTGGGTGCTTGTGTATATTTACTCCTAAATTGATGCTGCGGCATTGTTGTCTCGAACGGTAAATTTGAATATGTGTGTGTGCGATTATTTTTTCCCAATGTAAGCCTTTTCTGTTATTTATTTGTGTTGCACATCACATGCATCAGGTAAATTTAAATGCGTGGTACGCAAAACAAAGCAGCGGGTCCATATACGCCGTTTCACTGTTTTGATTTCATGATTTAAATGTAGCCTGAAGCCATAAATCTGTGAATAGACCGTAAATATATTTTATTCGTGGAAGCTTAAAAATTAAAAGTAAACCATCCAGGAGAGGAGAAAAATTTATTTATTAGTCGAATATTAACAGCAATATACAAACAACAGCAACAAGAAATACAACAACGAGGAGCGGATTTGTCCCGTCTATGGTAACCGAATCTGTTATTCATTAGTATTTTTTATCGTGTTAAGTTTTTTGTTGTTTTTGTTTGTACAAGAGTTGTTGTTTTACGCTCGAAGCCATTGTCCCGTAATAATTCGCGCGCACTGGATGATTGTCTGTCTCTGCGTAAAAATGTTACGGAATGCAATTATTAGTAGATTGTAATTTTATACGCTTCTTGTATTTTTTGTTTACATACAGCAAAAATAATAGCCCGAAAATTCTATGAGAGAACTCCAATTTCAATGAAACTCCGCATCATTTTTTGCCGCGTAGTTAATTTGATCTTTTTTGTTTTTTTTGCAAGATCATGTCAAACGGATCACGTTTAATTTTTTCGGATTCAAGGTTACCGATGCAGCAATTCGTCACGATTTTGTATATTTTTTTGAATGGAGTGGATTAAATGGATTTAAAATGTCACAGCGAATAAAAGTCCTTACAAGAGAAACTTTTTTAATTTATATTGCATTATATTAGAGGTTGACAAATTGTTTAAATCTTCCCTTTTTATCTCTCTCTCAACTAGTTTAGTCTTGTATTTATGTACTTTTAAAACCGGAGGAAACGAATACACATTAAAATAATTAAAACCTAAGAGAGAGAGTTTGGCAACTGCAGGCAGTTTATCGCTCGCCCGCCATGTGCATTGCTCTTCCTGTTTCATGAAAGGAATGTGTCTCAGCAATAACGATGCGTGAAAACGACGAGGAGCAGGAGACTCATGAATTCGCTTCCACAATATTTGAATTATATATGAGATATAAAAAGGAAACCACAAAGATTTTCAACATTATAACATTCGGATATTGCCTCGACAAGTGTTCTTCGAGGATGACGAGCACACAGAAACTATATAAATTTGTACTACAAAATAATAAATGCGACCCTTTTCTTGTGTGTTTGGTGTCTCTCTCGCTCGTTCTACCTTCTCACGTTGCATGGAAATTGTTTAATTTCTGCTACAAAATTGCCGAAATTAGAAATTCTGGTGTTTTTTGAGTTAACAAAAGTTGAATTATCTCTACGCAGTTGTGTTCTCTAAACATTGTTTTGCCTAAAAAAGGAATGAGAGACAAAATGTGTCGTAGATTAGAGATGCATGTATAAAATTTTAAATGAATAATAATGTTTTTGTACCTTTTTTGCGGAGTCTCAGGCGGCAATGTTTCATTAGGTTCGACGTATGTTGATAACAGCAAATAACAACAACAACAACAACAACGAGAGCAAAAAAAGTGATGTTTATATCAAACATACAATTATAAATAAATAATTAAAGCTGTTAATGTAAATATTTAATTTTGAGCCGAGTAGAAGGATAATCTCGGAATTTGTATCAAAAATTATTTATTGTTCTACAATGCGGATAATAAAAAGGATACTCACATAACAAATGTGTCTGAGTGTGGTTTCCAAAAGAAGTTTCCTTCTTGAATGGACAATCAAGCATTTGTTTCAAGAGGGTGTCTCAACAACTTTAATTAAGAAACGAATCGAAAAAAATCCCGCTGACCATGTAACGAAGCAAAGTATACTCTCTAACTAAGATTAAATTATTTTCTATTCCTGATTCGTTAATTCGCTCGTAAATTTTTCACTGTCTGGAAACTTATGCAGCGACAAACAAATGGAGAGACAGCAAGAGAGGGATTATTAATAATGCGACGATGATAATAATTTATGAATGTTTGATCATTGCATGCGAGGGACACCACGCGGGAGTTGACTAATACATAATGAAAATGCATTTAAAACGGGAATTAATAAAGTTTTTTGGGGTGCGCTTGAGCATTAATTGGTTTATCGTATCGTTGATTAGAACTTTTTACTTCATTACGCTTCGTTATAACAAACTTGAAAGCAACGTTAGACGACGATATTATTCTCACGCCGTCTGAATTTCGTATTAAGTTTCAATTAGCAGGAACGACGTGTCGTAAAATCCAAATCCCGGTAAGTAAGCAAGTCAACATATTTCATTAACTTTTTCTCTCTCTCTCCCTTCAAGACGACTTTATTGCAGTATACATGTGAAAATAATAATAATAATAAAGAAAGAACTTATGAAAAAGGGGAACATACAATATCAATGGGATATTTATTTGCGAAAAAAATTTATAAAGTTTGCACAAATTGTTCCTTATCTAGTTAGCAAACATTTATTTGTTGATCGTCTATACATGTGTTTAACTGTTTACTCTTTAATATTGTTAGTTGATACGAAAAATAAACAAAATACTCTTTTTTTAACTTTACATTTCAATTAGAAATTTATAAAGAACGTAGAACGTAATATTTTATTATTATTTGACCAATATTTGAACGTTTAATCCAACGCAACAACAAAAGTTAGGATTTCTTCTTTTTCTTTCCTCATTTGTGTTTTTATCTTAATTAAACATCATCATTAAGAACTTGACTATCATTTTTTTGAACAACTCTATAAAAAATATTGTATGAATAAACATTTATTTTATTATTTATTAACTTTAGTACCTAAACTATATATTTTGGAATTAACTTCAAGCCTTCGAGAAAAAAAAATGAGTTTTGCAGCACTTGAACGATTTCTGAATATTCATATTTGGCAGACACGTTTTTGTTCTTGTACGGTTTAGGTCAAACATAAAGGGCTGGATTGATATACAATACGCTCTTATGTCGAGTTCAAAACTAAAATTCAAAAGGTACTTTTCACATATATCATTATCATGTCTAAAATCTAACTCGGGCGTAAATGGTATGAATTTAAAATACGAAATTTAGACAAAGCCTGTCAAAAAATTATGATTTACAAATATTTTAGTGTGTGTTCGAGTGAATGATTTTATGTAGGAAGTAAATTTACAAAAGAGAAAGATAAAGTCTTCATTAAAGAAATCATTTGCGGGAGTAAATGTAAGCAATTATCGTATCAATTACTGCCTCCTGAGTGATTTTTCTTCAAAAGTACTTGTGGCAATTGAAACGATGGAAAACTCAAAAATGCTCAAATCCCTTTTTTTGTTGTTGTTGTTTAAAAGTAAATGCTGTTTTGCGATAGTTGTTTGTATTTTGTACATATTTAAATATAACAAACGACTATATATCATAGAACCGCAACCTAAAGTAATATTTCATAAATCCCTGTAGTGTTATTGTCGGTACATTGTGCATGTCTGGAAAAAAAAAGGAAAAATAGAACTCGAACGCGTTCAGATCGTCGAAGAGCAATAGCAGGGGGCCACAAAATGTAATTTGCTTAGTTAAGTGTGTATAATAGTGGAAATTTAATAATGTATACAATGATTTTTAATACCGCACACCATCAAAACATCACATATGTTGATATTTTTTCGGGAATTCGGGACATGTAATGATGAGAAGAGGAAAAAAAGCATGAAAAACGCTTCATTTTTGCGCGAATGCTGCTGTCAGAAAAATGAATGAAATATTTACTTATCAAATTTGAATCAATTTTAATGAAAAGCACATTTTTCCATAAAAAAAAATATATAAAAATATTAAAAATTCATTCATTTTTTATTGTAGGTATACTTTTTTTTTGGCAGTAGGTATATAAAAAAATCTGAACTAACTAAATAAAAAAGTCCAGACCAGACAAATCAACATGATTGAATTAAACAATTATATTACACAAAAAAAAACATCCTCATGGCTTACTTTGAGATCATGTAACTTGATACGAAATCCACAAACAAAGACATAAACACGTATAAAAGTTTAATCACATTATTAAATCATAAAAAAAAAGTTGAAAAAAAAAATATAAAAAAGGTCATTAAAAGTTCTCTCTTTTCATCTCTCTTGGGTTCTTGTCCTCTTGTTATATATTTATATTTTTTATAAATATTTTACAGGAAAATCAACTCTTACTGCAGTGAATGAATTGCATTGTGCTTCATTTATTTTTTTTTCTCGTTTGTACACAAACAAGCAATATCGACGGACATTCGCTAATTCAGACCTTTTTGTTGCATATTTAATAAACAATGAGAGCAACTGTGTATCGTGTGTATAATATAATAAAAAATATAATAAAATGAATTAGCGGAGAATTAAATAATATTTTTCTCGTGAAAAGTTCTTTTTTTTCATGAAAAAAAAACACATAAATAAAATAAAACACACACTCGTTACAAATTCAGTTATTTAAGTAGAAACCCGTATGAAGCGCGAAACATGCAAAAAAAAAAACAATGTAAAAAATTTTATAAAATAAAAAAAAGTAGAAGAAAAAAAGGATTGTAATGCAAAGTGGTTATTATTTGTCCTATTTGCTATTATTATGCATATTATGTAAATTCTGGAGTCACATTTTTTTTTTCGACGAGTGTCGACGGTAAAAAAAAAATGAAAAATATGTGGTATAGCGGTAGAGAATAACAATTACAGTAAAGTAAAGAAAGAATAAGCGATATAATAAAATTTGAAAAAAAAAAGTTATTCATAAATTATTTTATTATTCATGCTTCTTCACTTTTGCTGTTTGCTGTGCAAAGCTCTCGTGTGTGCAGTATCTATTTCATTTGCATGATGAAACAACGACAGAACAGGCAATAGACCTATAATTACTGCCTTATGGTTCATTTTGAGATGAAAAATGGTCCGGATTTTGAACGAAACAAAAAAAAAGACGTCTGGAGAGGGAATTCAATGGGAAAAGTTTTGTGCAAAATGGAAAAAAAGTATCGTTTAATTAATTTCAATCAAATTGACTCGCCGTTAGTTTGTAAAATGTTTAAACAAGAAGAAAAAAAGAGAAAAAGTTATGATACTCAGCAGGTGCAAAATTAATTTTATATAAAAACATAAAGTTTTGTAGATCAAAGAAAAATTCTCTCAAGTTTTCAACACTTTGCTTTGTCACGCATTTCAACATGAAAATAATTACAAGGCATATAATTAAAGGACAAGTCAAACTCATACTTTATAAATATTTACACTTGTAGCCAAGTGACAAATGACATTAATTTTATGTGTAATATATTTACATTACGATGCAATAAATATAAATTACTTTTTTCTCTCAGTCACACAAACAAGCAAGAACATTGATAAACAGTTTCCTGATGTGCGTGATAAACAACAAAAAAAAAAGTTTCATGAGAAATTGGCACCTCATGACTCAAAACGATAATTATTTCCCCGAATTTCGCAACATATTGCTGAAGAAAGTGCATGCGAACACATTGTAATAATATCAGAACAACAACAAAAATTCTCTGTTGACCACACACTGAACTGTTTATTTGCATGACTGTCATAAAAATATTGCGAGAGCCTTGAACTAACAGTGTGTATATTGCACTTCGTTGTCGACTGACCAACCAACATGACATAAAAAAGATGCACAGATGTGGTCAATTCACTTTTTAAAAATGTATTTTTTAATGATTTTTTTTTTGTCGGTTGGCAACTGAACGACCAAAAATCGAGTCGATTCGACGACATAAACGCAAATGCCCAAAAAAAAAACTATTAAAAAATGCATACAAATTTGCTCTAAAGCCTTGTGCCACTCTGATCGGGTCGGGTTTGTACAATCGTGCCAAGATATTGATTCCATGCTATCATACGCCATGGAGACGAATAAAAAAAATTTAATCGTATTAGTATTCATGCACATTTTTGGAAGCTCTTGGCTACAAATCAAACCAAAAAATAAAAATATATACAAAAAAATCTAAATCTATGTTTACCTATGTAGTTGAATTTAGGATAAACGGATTCCCGGAACAAAATATGCCATATTCACGATTTAAAAATTTTTCGTTTTGAATTATTTAAAATAATTTTTAAAGAGATGACCAGAAGGTACTGTTTTTTAATATTAAAGCGTTTATTATTTATTGTTTAGCATGAAACTGTTAAAATTTTTATGTCCTAACCCTTTTGTTGTAGAGATAGAGACAACGGAGACAATATTTTTTCGGGTTTGAAGATAGGAAAGGCATGAAAAATATTCATAAATCCTGTTTTTAATCTTGATATGCAATAATGTTAATACCTTAAACGGCACACTGGCAGAAAATCGACGACATTGGCCAACAACAATAACAACCGTCTCGCACGTAATTTGTTTTGCTCTAAGCTGTATAATTTATGCAACGGCTAAAAACATGGATCTTTTACATAAAGGGACACACTTCTCTTCTCTCGTGCATGTATTTATAATTAAACATTATTAGTTAGATTGTCAGTCGAGTGCATACTACTTTGTTCGGTTTTTGTGATTACAGTTTACCGACTCTCTGAGATGTGCATTCACAAGTACACTTTCATGCAATTTTTCGGGCATGCACGGGTAGAAAAGGAAATTAAATGTTGAACAAAACGAGGGTTGTCGTGGTCAATCCCTTATCCCTCATAACGCACAAAAGTTTTGATAAAAGGAAAATTATTTTATTGTCCTTGTCATGTTTGCGTATGTGAGTGTGTGTGTGTATCTAATAATAAAAGTATTTTCAAAAGGACTAAAGTAGTACTCGCGCATCATGAAGATCAGTGTAGATGTCCCTTTATTGATTAAAGCGCATACAACACGAAATTATTGAGGGTTCTCTTGGACAAATATTTGTTTGGTTACGCGAGAAAGGATTTCTAAGCGATTTGATGCACAAGGGAGGAAACTGGTTTGAAGGTCACAAAATTCATTTTTAGGCCGCTCCAAATGAAAATCAAAAATAAAGTCCAAAATTTTTGAAAATAAAATGGGGGGGGGGGGGGCAAAATAAAAAAAAAATTTGAAATACTTATTTTCATACAAAATGACAAAATTTTAGCAGTTTTTGATCGTTGATAAATATTTTTGTTGTTTTTTAATAATCTTCTTTGAAACTTTCAAATTAAAAATTGATTTAAGATCATTTTAAGTTAAAAATTGAAAAATTAAAATTTCATAAAAAATAACTGTCAAAAAAATTTGAAAAAAAAAATTCAGTAATTTTATGAAAAATTTTTTTAGAGAAGAAAATTCAAGTTAAAATATGATTTTCATAACAAAAATTAAAATAATTGAAAATTTTTTATAAATTTTTTTGAAAATGTCTTGAAAAATTATGAAAATACAACAAAAAACGATCAATTTTGATGAAATTTTTAACTTTTTTTTTTATTTTGCCCCATTGGATTTTTTACTTTTAAAATGGGGCATCGGACTTTATTTTTGATTTTCATTTGGAGCGGCCTTATCCGAAAAAATGAAAGAAACATTTTTAAAGCTTCATTCGATAGACACGAACAATGCATTTGTCTTCATGTGTCGATCTCATTCTACTTCCTTTTAGATGAAAAAAATTCGTTCGCAACGAAAATACCTTAAATGAAATCACATGACATCCCTCTCTCATCGCTTTCAATTTTTTTTTTCGATCTCACATCTTTCTAACCGTATTTCTAAATCAAATAGACGACGAGAGATGGGAAAAACGGGAAGGGGATTCGAAATTCAGGATAATTACATCGCACATCGTTACCGTTCAGCAAAAAAAAAAAAAAAAGAGTGAACGACAAAAAGGGATTGCACATGACATATCAGCGCGACGTCGCCTAAAGTAATTGTAATGCAAATTACTTAGAATTCAGTTTTATTATTAAAAAGTTGGATTAAGCATGCAGTGAACAAAAAAAAAAAATAACATTAGAACACTGCCATGAGTTTCCTTGATGTTATCGAAGATTAAAAGATTTTTTTTTTGTTCGACACGCTTCAAAAGTGCGACAGTCTCTAATTAATTAATTTATCGAAATGAAAGAGAGAAAATCCCGAACAATTGTCCTGAGGGTCATCATCAACAAGAAAATTGCAAGTAGCTAATGATGCTGTTAACGACAAACATCACGTTCGACGTACGGAAGTAATTGTTGTTGAAAGGCAATTCAAGCAGCACAAATGAAAGAAAAACAATCACATTTTTCAAACTTAATAGAATCCATTATCAATTTATTTTGCTATTTATTATTCAATTGGGATCATTTGGGATTAAAATGCGGCTTGTTTTGCAGCAAAACATTTACTTTCGAGATTTTTTCCCGTTCATATTTGTACTTTTATGTGAAGAAGAGGAACAAAAAAAAAAGTTCTTTTATTCTGTAAAAACATAAAATAATTCGCGCACGTGCCTCTCTCTGCCATTCTATTTATTCACTCACGTCTCATCTCACATGTCTCGAAAAAAAAAAAAGAATCAGAGGAGGAAACCGACGCGTCGTCACTTGAAATGGTTTTCCATTGTGAATGATGTGCATTCATGATCTGCTCTTGCATTTCATTTCAAAAAATCTCAACAAAAGAACGAACAATATGTTAACTTTCTCATGATTAGCGCAGGAAATAAGCAGAAAAAAATCTCTCGCGAGCAAAATAAACACACGAAACTCGAAAAATTAAGACATAAACAACTTGATTGACATTTTGCTCAGTTTTATTTACAAAATACTTGACATGATAGCGATGCGATGCGACGCGACGACAACAACGTTGATGTTACTAAACACTAAATACCGCAACATCGTTGTCAAAAAACTTTTACGTTCCGCAACATTTTATCGTCTTACTTCGAGGCAGAAGCAGCAAGAACTTGATTATAATAAATTTTTATTTTTCGTACATGTGTTTCTTGCAAGTGTAAACTTTGCGAAAACTATTTTATTTAGTAAACTTTTGGAGAAAATCGTTTTTTGCAATATTGATTACTCAAATGAATAGCGCTAAATTTGTGTCAATTTCTGTGGTATATGTGTGAGACTGAATTTGACTAAAATATGAACGAAAAATAAAACAAAAAATAAATGAAAATAAAATAACACATTGCTTGTTGTGTAAAAAAGTAAAAAAATTATAAAATAAATGATATTGAAAAAAAAAATAAAATATGGAAAAATCAAACTTAAAAGTATAAAACAAATAGCCCCGGGTAGGATGGTAAATCAAAAATTCATGAGTAAAAAATAGGAAAATTTTGGCAAAATATTTAAGTATTGAGCTAAAATGCAATATTTGGTGAAAAACCACTGAATTACTGAAATTGAATTTTTTAATGTTTTGCGCAAATTTTTATATTTTTTACGCATTAACTTTCGTTTTTCGATCAAATGTTTGAACTATAAAAATCAAAAAAAAAAAATGCCAATTTTAAAAAAGTAAATTATTTTTTTTATTTTCTCTCATTTTTTTTGAAACTCTGAAATTTTTTTGTCGAATTTTTAAATTTTTAACAAGTTTTATTGTCTATCAATAAAAATAGTAGTATTTATTAAAAAAAAAAAGTTGTATTAATTAAAAAAAATTCAATTCTTCAATTCTGATGATTTTAACTAATATTTTACCAAAACTTTACTTTTATTTAAGATTGTTAAATTTTTTTAGAAAGTTAAAAAAATTAATTAAAATTATAAGTTAAGAGCTTCTTAATTTCTCCGTCAATTTCATTTTTTATGTCCCATTTTTTGTTTTTTTAACGTATAATTTTTTCATTTTAATGTTATTTTGGGAGAAAAAAGAAAAATATTCACAAAATATCTCAAAAATTTGAGCAAAATTTGCAGAAATAAAAGTTCACTTTAGTCACTTAATTCATCTGCTAACCATTTTCAATCATAAAATTAACAAAAAATATCGAAAAAAAAAATTTCCTCCAAAAATTTTCAAAATTTTAAAATTTTTCATGGTGTCTCGCAAAGTGTCTCGCGGAATTTTTTGCTTGCGAGACACCAATTTTTTACAGTGTTGCAAGTGTAAAGAAAACTAGTTATAGTACGAGAATAATCGGATATTGAACTCCGTGAATAGCGCTTCTGTGTCAAGGTACAAGACATTCCTGCGAGACATATTGGTTGTTATGAACAGGGAAAGGAGAATACTATTAACTTGAACATTTTATCAGCTTCATCAAGAAATTGCGAGAGAAACTATTTTCAAATCTCATGTGTACAGGTTTTGTCTGGATTGACGAAATTCTTGCCGATTTTTATAGTTTTTTTTTTTGCGAATTTCGCATAATCAAGATATCTTGCTGAGAAATGCGATAAGAATTTTGTCACACGAGAAACCAAATCAAATTTGAATGAAGGTCATCAACACCCTTCATTAGTTGAGTTTATAATAATAATGGGCGCCGAATGAAATTTGTCTTTGTCACAGAGATTTTAACTAATCTCCTAAATCAACAAGTTCCCAATTAACGAAATTTCAGCAGACAATAACACAAAACACGAAACTTAATGAATCAAAAAGATGATGAAGTCGAGACGCTGTTTATTCATCTGCTCAAACAACAAACATCCATCGGGCGCGAAAGAAAATATCTCGAAGACGAGACAAAACGGGTATCATATTTCATTTATCGGAATTTTGACTTGAACAGAAGACTTAATAAAATAATCATAAATGTTAATTATTTAAATATCCAAGCAAAGTATCACGATTTTTGCCGCTAATTAATTCACAACATCGGAGGAGAAAAAAAAGTTCTTTGTAACTTTCCGCGCGAGATGAAACGAGATGAAAGAATCGATTAACTCAAAAGCTCATAGAGAACATCGCGTTGCCGCATGCACAAAGCATAAAAACCCATTATGAAGTGATAATTATACACATTATTTTAAGATATGTGCGTGTTTATAACGTTAATTTGCCACGGAATGTCGCGCGAAATATTTCCCATCGACACAAATATTATAATGTGCAACATTGTTACCTTTCGCATTTAGTGCAAAACGAGTCAGTTTCCGTCGTCGACACACAAAACAGCCACTTGAACTTGCAAATAAACGTTCTTATGCACGCATTTGACACTCGACGTTAAATAACTAGTTAGCAGGGTACTTGAAAACATTTTTTTTAGTTTTCAACTTCCGGAGGGGAGTGTGTGTGAGTTTTTTTTTATTTCTCGAAAACTGTCGAGGAATGCATTTGAAAGAAATATGTCAAGAAATTAAATAAGGCCGCTCCAAATTTTTTTCTATGTTTTTGTCCCTTGCCCCATTTTAAAAGCCGAAAATCCAATGGGGCAAAATAAAAAAAAATGTTAAAAATTTCATCAAAATTGACCATTTTTTGGTCATTTTCCTTACTTTTTCAAGGAATTTTCAAAATTTTTTAAAAATATTTTCAATTTTTTAAATTTTTTGTGTTGAAAATCGAAATTTTACATGAATTTTCTTCTATAAAAATATTTCCTAAAAATTATTTTTCAAAAATTTTTGACGGTTATTTTTATGAAATTTTTTTTGTTAAAATTTTTAACTTCAAATCAATATTAAATCATCAAATCTAAATGTGCATATTATAAAAACATCTAAAATATTCATGAAAGACCAAAATTTGTTAAAATTTTGTCATTTTGTATGAAAAAGTATTTCAAAACTTTTTTTTTTATATTTTGCCCCCCCCCCATTTTGAAAAAAAATGTTTTGGGACAAAAACATCGGAAAAAATTTGGAACGGCCTAAAACGAAAAAAAAATATAAGCAGGAGAGGCAAAGAAAGCTGTTTCCGCTTTAAAATCCCTTATTTTTTTGGGTAAAAAATTAAATTCATCAATAAAGATTTCGAGGCATACATTTTAATATTTAACCGCACTTGACTTTTGTTCTTCTGTAATTTTATCCTTTGAAAGCTCTTAATCCAATTGTGTATGTTCTTTTAACGGTGTAACGAGATTTCATTTTCTGCGATTGTTGACAATCGTAATGTCTTCTTTTCAAAAAATTATTTTCATTATCGCACTCTTTCACATCTTCTTCTGTGATTTTATGAAGTGTTCTGTGTGATATTTTATGTAAATGTGTTTTAAATAACGTTGTAAAGAGCGACGACAGAGAATATATATATGAACAAATATTGTCGTATTTATGCCGGAAGCGAATCACGTATGTGTGACTGAAATTGAAAATGTGTATTCCTTGAAATGCGTGAAATATCAAAATATTTTCAAGTGTATTGTTGTTTATTTTCATGCGTTTTTAGCGTTTTAATGCCTAAATTTAAGCGGCATGGGGGAATATATAAATATGTGTTCCGATCGAATAAAGGTGATAAGCAAAGTATGTGTCTTTTAAATGCGATAATCGTATATTTCGTGTGTGTGCTTGTTAACAACCATGGGAATCATCATGTTCGCACTTTGAATGGAAATCAATGTTAAGTTAATAATAATATGTTTTTATGATATTATTATTCTGAGATGTTGGGAAAATCAATAAAATTCTGCAAGAACTTTGGAATTTCTTTCATTGCATTGCATTTTGAAGAATTTATAGAGAGAAAAAAATAAAAAGAAAAATATTTATAGAAAAGTTTCTTTTAGTTTTGTATTCATTTTCTTCCTTTTTTCATTCAATTTCGATATAAAGAAGAAAATTCTTTTAAATAAAATTAAATGCAAACTTAATAAACAACCTCTTTAAATTCTGAAGAAGATGAACTTTTAATAAATAGCTGCATAAACGAGTTCAAATTCTGAAATACGAATAAATTCGCAGAAAAAAAAATCTACAATGACCAAAAACATTTTAATTATAAACAATATTTTTTGCAAATTATGACAAACTTTTTTTTTTCTAAATTAAACACCGAAACGCATTCAAAAGTGTCTGGCTCGAATTTTCCCATAACTTTTGTAGTTAATTTTTCAACATTTTGTCTCTCTCTCGTCTCGAGTGTCATCTGTATTCTCTCTCCTCCGTTAGAACGGCAAAGTAAGACGAATAAGCATAATTTTATTCGAATTTAGTGGCAATTTCAAACTGTGTTCAAACAAACAAACAAAAACAAACTTTTAATTACTTTTATCCAATTTAATTAACAAAACTATTCTTTTGTTGTTTCTCTTTGCAGGTATACCACTTTGAACTTCAAAATAAAAAAGTTTCTCTGAAAGGATGTGAAAAGAGGCGTGAAACAGTAAGAAGTGCTTTTTGCGGAATAAAAGCAATAAAAAAGTGTACAGGATAAATGAAACATAATGGATGCATTTTATCATGGAACGACGTGTTTTATCTCTCGCCAGTAGTAAATAAAAACGTGTAACATTTCGCCGCAGAAATAAAAATAATTTGTTGTGATAATTATAAAACATAAACGCATGATCAGCATGTATTTAGGCCGCTCCAAACGAAAATCAAAAATAAAGTCCGATGCCCCATTTTAAAAGTCAAAAATCCAATGGGGCAAAATAAAAAAAAAAGTTAAAAATTTCATCAAAATTGATCGTTTTTTGGCGTATTTTCATAATTTTTCAAGACATTTTCAAAAAAATTTATAAAAAATTTTCAATTATTTTAATTTTTGTTTTGAAAATAATATTTTAACTTGAATTTTCTTCTCTAAAAATATTTTCCATAAAATTACTGAATTTTTTTTTTTCAAATTTTTTTGACAGTTATATTTTATGAAATTTTAATTTTTCAATTTTTAACTTGAAAAATGATCTAAAATCAATTTTTAATTTGAAAGTTTCAAAGAAGATTATTAAAAAACAACAAAAATGTTGATCAACGATCAAAAATTGCTAAAATTTTGTCATTTTGTATGAAAATAAGTATTTTAAATTTTTTTTTTATTTGCCCCCCCCCCCCCCATTTTTTTTTCAAAAATTTTGGACTTTATTTTTAATTTTCATTTGGAGCGGCCTTATTTATGAAATCAAAATGTTACAAATTTCACATTGAATTGAACGAACTTTTAATGTTTAACTTAATGCATCGTATTAATAGTATTTTATTTTGGAATGTTTTGTTGCCGCTGGATGTTATAATAGGCACACGCATTATTATGTTAATGATAATATTATCAATTCATTCAAATTGCGATTATTGTTATTGCTGTAGTTATTATATTATTTATGAAAGGAATAAATATGTTGTTGGTTTCCTGTACCCATCATTCGTCATTGGACACGATCAATATGTCGCGCCGCGCCGAGAGATTACTCACCGCAGCGCACAAAAGTACTTGGAAATTTTAATATGTTCGGTTAAAATATTTAAAATAGTTTTTATCATAATGAGCTTTTGTAGCATCATCATCATCATCGATGGATGAACGCACAAAAAAATGCATCAAAAGTCATTTTGTAGCAGCGGCGATTATTATTGTTGAAGTAGAGACGAAAAAACACACATGCGTCGACGGCGACGACGACGAAGTCCCATGACGTGAGTTTGTGTGCGTGTGTTAGGTCTGTCGTCAATCTAGTCACGTTTATATATAAAACATTTTATTATTAAACTTTGCGGTGATTGAACTTGATGTATGAAGTCTGTTTCATTATTATTATCATACGAGCTGCGAGTAAGAGAGGAAAAAAACGTTTATTGTTGTTACGTAATACACTTTTTATACAATATGCATTCAATGCAGGAGGACTCTCCATTCATATCGACACTTGAGTGTAGTTCTTTTTTTCTGTTCAGTATTATTCTGATATTATTAAAGAAAACATTTTCTATTGTTCCATTTTGTGGATTAATGATGTTATATAACAAAATATATTAATTCGTAGGAAAAATAATCACGTGCAACATTTTTATTGTTATTTCGCACCCTTCTCGCTCATCATGTGAACACAGAGACAAATTATTTCCATCCATCCAGAGTGTCAATGATATCGCGCTCATTTGTGAACGACAACAATAAACAATAAATGCGCGATGAATAGAATTTCGCTGCCGAACCAAAATGACGAAGGAAATGGCA